>NC_061100.1:54994084-55004084 GCF_015104395.2 Macrobrachium nipponense
AGAGGCAGGTGCTACGTCCCACTTTTGTAACTTATAGATTGACTTCCTTTGTACCTTTAATGATTCTGTTGCAATTATAAACCCCTTTGCTTGTAGGTGCGATATCGTGTCCCGAAAAAGGGGACAACAAATAGGAAAGATACAATTAAAAATCAGTCAGTTAATGCGGTAACAAGCCTTCAAAAATAAAAGGAAATTAGAAAGATATTTGGCTTTATAAATATAGAGATAATAAATAGCTTTTTATCCCTCATTAATGAAATTAGAATATTCACAAATTATACACACACACACGCACACACATTATATTATATAAATAAAATATATATATATATATATATATATATATATATATATATAAATATTTATTTATATATATATATATATATATATATAAATATATATATATATGATAATAATATATATATATATATATATATATATATATATATATATATATATATATAAAAAAGGTTCAGGAGGTCCATTGATACTTCACATGAAGGCCAATATTTATTTTAAAACGTTTCGCACATCATCAACTTTGTGCATCTTCAGTCTGTTAAAAGAGAATTGCATATATAAAAAACTAAAAATAAGGATTCACAATAGTAATCATGTTAAAATGCAATAAAAATATAAACAGTTAAAAAAGAGGAAGAAGAACCACTGAGGTACCAACCAACTAGAGTGAAAGGAAAGCGAGGAATGATTTTTGAAAGAGCCAGGTCCAAGACGTTGACTATGCCAGATGTAGAGGTGAAAGCCGAGGTGTTGTTATTCAATGGGGAAACCACGTCTTTTAATAATTAACGATTCCAAGGTAGTCAGGTGGTCCGGGTCTTTAGTGTAACCTATAATTGAGAAGTCCTGTTTCGATACATTAATTTTGCATTTAGCGGCATGATTCTTGATATTAGAAAATTCAGGATTACTAATTCTTGACCTGTTCTATAACTGAAACAAAACCCCATATGGCTTGCAATATCTCATCTGCAGTAATCTTTCGAGTAGATCCCACGTAAAGTAGCAGGGCATCCTGCGCATTTGAATTTATATTCAACGTTGGATCTCAATAAAGCCTTCAAGACGCATCTTTGAAATAAAAAAGGCGAGCCAAGTTTTTTGCAAGGATTTTTGAAATTTGAAATTTAAGTTTAATTTTGAAGACAAGGCATTTCTTGTTCTATTTATTTGTGGTGAGGTCTGAGAGAAACTTCGGAGGTTTAAGTTAAACATATGGAATCGATGCATACATTAGTTTCTTTGGGACATCCATTAGCGGAGGAGGTGGTTTGGATATAGTTACTTATTAATTTATTAATTATATTATGTAGAATGTCTTTGGGATAAGAGTTTGTTTATTTTGAAAAAAGCGGCTTATTAAAAATTCCATTTCGTTATGAAAAATTTGCCAGTTGGATGAGTATTTCAAAGCTCTATAGACCAATGTGTATATGGTATTAAGTTTGAAGTTTTTCCCTGACAGAAATCGAAAAAAAAAAAAAAAAAAAACAAAGAAAAAAAAAAAAAGAAAAAAAACTATAGAAAGTTATTGGCTAATCCCGTGAACGTCTTTTTCCGATATACTGCAGTCGTGAATTCTGAATTGACTCTAGTGACAAGGATGTCCAGAAATGGTAATTGTTTTCATTTTCTATCTCCATTGTGAATTTAATGTTAGGATGTTGTACGTTAATATGTTCCAAAAATTTTGCTATTTTGCCATTGATATCTAAAAAGTGCAAGGTGTCGTCAACATATCTTCTGTAATACACTGGTTTACAAGAAATAGGACAATTATCTAAAAATTCTGTTTTCCAAATATGACATAAAAAAGTTGGCAAATATTGGCCCAAGTGGCGACCCCCATAGCAACTCCATCGACTGCGAATAGAGTCGTTGATTAAAAATAAACATGGAATCTTGCACAGCAAGTTCAAGAAATTGTTTAAAAAAGGAAAAAGGGGGTTTGCTAAAACCATGAAATACAGTGTCATCGCTAATAAAAATCTTATTTAAAATAATATCTATGGTTTCGTTCAATGGTACATTCGTAAACAACGATTTCTACGTCAAAACTGCCATTTGGTAGTCTCCGTCCTGATGGATGATTTGTTCCTGAAATTGATATCCATTTTCAAAGTTTTTTCGTTAATGGAATATTCAGTTTAATAGTGATACTAAGAATTTGGGAGATAGAAAAAGAAGGACTATTGTATGCAGCCATAATGGGTCCTAACCGGTGTGCCTGGTTTATATACATATATATATTATATATATATATATATAGTATATATATATATATATATATATATATATAGATATATGTGTGTATATATATATATAATGTTATGTATATATATATATATATATATATATATATATATATATATATATATATATATATAATATATATATTAATATACAATGTGTGTGCGTGTGTGTGTGTATAATTGTGAATATCTAATTTCATTAATGAAGGGATAAAAAAGCTACTTATTATCTCTATATTTATAACGCCAAATATCTTTCAACTTTTTATTTTTGAAGGCTGTTACGCATAACTGACTGATTTTGTTTTGTATCTTTCCTATTTTTCCCTATTTCAAGCAGTGAACCCATAATTTCCCTCTCACCAAATGACTTTTTTCGGGTTTTTTAGGGATATATTGGTTTTTTCAAGGAAATCCGCTCGGACTTTTAGGAACGTCAAGAGTGTTTGCTTCTCAACTTCTTAGGCGACATGATTCTTATTTGTATTGTACAAAATCTCACCCAACGTAATGTTGCTAAGTGGTATTACTCTTCACAACTAGCCATTATTTTCCTTATGGTTATATAAATATGATCTCCCTTTATACAATTGGTACAATTCCATCCATAATCCGGTGTGATTTTTTACTAGATTTTTGACAAACTTGCTGTTATCGTTGCCATCAATGAACCAGAACGTGTAACATGCTCCTCGAACTGGTCAACGCATCACAACAAGTTTTCTTTGAATGTTGAAGTTTTAAGCTGTGTTTAAGTTGACTATGCTACAAAGTGATTTATAGGCCTAAAAAAATAATGTAAGTCTTCAGAGATGTAATCGCTGTTACTAGAAAGACTTAATTTGATAGGATTACCTGTATTTGAAAGAATAAAAAAAGATGATGGATGTTTAAATGATATGGAATAAAAGATGGCTATTAATCGTATTATTTCATTAGTATTAATATCAAGGACCTATGGAACACTTGTTTTTTTAACTGGTTTAAAATATCTCTTCTTAAAAGTCCCTCTGCCCGCTTTTGTTGAATTGTAAGAAATATGCAAGACAACTTCATTTGCTTTCTGGCAAGAAATTGTTAATATAGAGCTGTAAATGCCAAGTATCATGTATTCATAGTAAGTAAAGAAATCTAACAACCTAGGTCTAGGAACAAAATCTTGGCTTTAACAAAAGAATAACTGATAGGCGAATTAGTTGCAAGTAAAGCCTTTCACAATATGTCGCACGTAAATGCGACACGATATCGCACCTACATGCGGCCTAGCAGTCGACTATTATTTCTATTGTATCTTTTCACACTATGTCGGTCCGGCAAACTTGCCGGTCCGGCATCGCATTACAGCCGACAGGCCCTACTGGACATGTCCTGTGCTGCACCCAGACGCGATTGTAGTTGGCCATTGAGTTCAATACTAACTTCACACTGACTATGCGATTGTTTCCTGCATATACGTGCGGCAGTAGTAGTCTTCCACTGCTTCTGGTGATAAGGTGCATTGGGTATTGAAATCATTTGATGGATATAAATACTGTTATTCCCGTTGCTGAATAACCACTGGTTACATGCAACGAAAAAAACCCATACAGTAATAATAATAATAAAAATAAGAAAGAACTAGAATTATGGATAGCTTAAGTATAAACTACTGAGAAATTATTTTACTGTTTTTGTTTCATTTAGGTTACATAAACGTTTTTTATACTGAAATAATTAAAAGGTTATCGAAAATTATTTATATAAAAGAGGCCTAAAAGCTTTTGATTTCAGGATATATAATTTTTAAGAAGTTTTTATATTTATCACTAAGTTTTTATTTGCATTAATTAATGAAACAGAGAGAGATATGCGTTTTTCATATCAAATTAATAGACTTGTTTTTGTGATAGATATCAGTTTATACTTTTGGTAAATAGAGATGTTTCAGCTAACACTTGTTGCTTTCATTTATCCTTTTTTATTTATATATGGAAAAGCAAATTTACAAGGGAAGGTGCATATTATTTATTCATACCTGATGGTAACTACCAGTTGTTGTGCTGGCGAAATAGCACCTCTGAATGTCGTATTTTCTTTTAGCAACCGGTCATGTAGACGTGACAAGAGTTCGTCAAAGGTTGTTTTAGACAGTCTGAAGTAAATGAAAAATTTATCAACAACTCTCTTCAGCTCCTCGAAAAGAGTGGCAAATGCACCATACAAGTTCCTTTGTGTATTCAAAGGATGTACCAAGTGAATTCTAGATTTTCTGTTCCTTTTCTTAATGATATAAATAAGACACAATCATTTTCTCTTCCTGTCCATATAGTCACTACTACAGGCTGAAGAAGGCCAGGATGGGAAGCAATTTGTCAAAAATTGGGTCACTTTCTGCGGCAGTCGGACAAATTACGATTTGCTCAATTTTGTGTCTCATTTAGATACGGCACGGCAATCGCATCTTGGTCCGACAAGAATCGCATAGTGTGAAAGGGCCCTAAGGGCCCTTTCACACTATGTCGTACGAAAATACAACACGATGTCGGACCTACATGCGACTAGCAGTCGACTATTATTTCTAATGTACCTTTTCACACTATGTCGGTCCGGCAAATTTGCCAGTCCGGCATCGGATTACAGCCGACAGGCCCCACTGGCCATGTCCGGTGCTGCACCCAGACGCGATTGCAGTTGGCCGTTGCCTTCAATACGTGTCTTCACCCTATGGGCGATTTTTTCCTGCATATACGTGCGACAGCAGTAGACTTCAACAGCTCTGTGATCGGAGTGCATTGCGGTATTCGAAAAACAGTTTGAGGGATATAAATAGTGTTTCCCGTTGCTGAATAACCACTGGTTCCATGCAACGAAAAAAACACCATACAATAATAATATAACAATAGTGTTATTCGTAAACAATAAAAGAACTACAGGTATGGATAGCTTAAGTATAAACTACTGAGAAATGATTTACTAAATGATTTGCTGTTTTTTTCATTAAGGTTACATATACGTTTTGATGCTGAAATATTAGAAGGTTATCGGCAGATTATTGATATAAAAGAGGACTAAAAGCTTTTGATTTCGGGGGGGGGGATATATATGATTTTTTTGAGAAGTTTTTATAGTTAACACTTACGTTTTATTTACATTACTTAATGAAACAGAGAGAGATGTGGATTTTTTATATCAAAGTACAAAAGATTTTAGTTTTTTTGTATAGATATATCAGTTTATACTTTCGATAAATAGAGATGTTTCAGCTAACACTAGTTGTTTTCTTTTTATTTTCTTTTTAATTTCTATATTGGAAAAGCAAATTTACAAGGAAGGTCCATATTATTTCCTCTTACTTGATGGTAACTGCCAGTTGTTGTGCTGGCGAAATTATCATCTCTGAAATGTCGTATTTCTTTTAGCAACTGGTCATGTAGACGTGACAAGAATTCCTCAAAGGTTGTTTTAGACATTCTGAAGTAATTGAAAAATTTATCATTTTCTCTCTTCAGCTCCTCGAAATTGTGGTAAATGCGCAATACAAGTGCCTTTGTGTATTCAAAGGGTGTACCCAGTGAATTCTAGGTTTTCTCTTCTTTTTTCTCAAATGTAATAAATAAAGACAATAATTTTCTCCTCCTGTCCATCTAGTCACCACCACAGGCTGAGAGCAGACTGCAAGCGCTTGTCAAAAATTGGATCACTTTGTACGGCAGTCGGACAAATGTACGATTTGCGCAATTTTCTGTCGCATTTAGATCCGGCACTGCAATCGTATCTTGGTCCGACAAGAATCGCATAGTGTGAAAGGGAGGGCCCTAAGCCATAAATATTTTAAGTTTTAACCAATATAACATCAAACCATTTTTATTTTTACGAAAAATTCAAATATTTCCAATAATGAATATGAAATAAATATTCAAGATACTTTTACTATATTATGTTCCGGGGGGTTCATGTTGGGTTGCATCGCAAACTCCGTCCCTCCGTTGATGTCGGTGGATGCGTTCTAGCTACAGCAATAATAATAATAATAATAATAATAATAATAATAATAATAATAATAAATTATTTTCAGCTCAAGGCCATATACATGGAATATACAAAGAAAAGACAATAATATACAGCCTAGATACATAAGATAACATGATAAAAAACCAAAGATTAATCGAAAATATCCATACTTGCTGAGATAGTATAAAAAGATGGTAATCAAAATAATGGTCATAACTGTACTAAGATTGAGAATTGTTAAAAATTTGAAAGTAGAAACTATATTGATTATAATCACAGTAATAATGAAAAACAGAAAATACCAGTAATAATAATGACTGATTTTGCAGATGACATTTTGCAAAAACAGAGATTAAGTCATTTAGGGAACAAACAACTCATTTTCCCATCTTCCTCACAATTTAGATCTTCTGTCCCCACTACTTAGGATGCTTTGTATGAGCGAATTGCTGCTGTTTCGCAGTCGGGTGATCAGACTGGACATTGTTCGCCCTACAATGATTTTTAAATTGTCCAGATGGTTTTCTGTGAACATCTGTGTGGCGGAGTGTTAGCGAGGAGTGATTGTGAAGAGTTCTCAAATGTCATTGTGAACAACAGTGAATACGTCTCATGGTCTCCCTGGTGTAGTTCGTTCCCAGCAGGGAGCACCCATACATGCTGGTAGCAATACGAGCGGAAGAGCAGCAGTTTCAAGTCTCGGTGAACAAAAGGCAAACCTCCTTGCAATCATGGGTTGCAGTTGCACATAGTTTATGACGCCTCTGTTCTATGTCGCGTATCTTTAAGGTCATCCGTAATAATGTGACCCAGATCGGAAATTCGTGCACGAATTCCAGCTAATAATTTCCTAGGAAAATTTTTGGTTCTGCAATTTGCTTAAGCAATCTCGGGAGCAGCGACATGCACTGGGTCTTGGTTTCGTTGTATAGGATATCAAATTCTTCTGCAAATTGGCAGTAAGTGTCGATGAGTCATTGGAGACCTTGCGCTGATTGGGAAAACAGAACCATATCGTCGGAGTAACAGAGGTCGTTTATAGTTGTTTCGTTGACAGTGCATCCGATTGGGAGTGAGTTCAGTTTGACATTTAAGGCGTCTGTGTACATGTTAAACAGGCATGGAGAAGTAATGCCCCCTTGCCAAAGCCCATTTAGGAGCCGAAGGTGTAAGATAACACGTTACCCCATTTGACACAGAATGCTGTGTGGAGAACCAGCAATATAATGCCAATTAGATACAGGGGTGTGCCCTTTTATGCAGCTTCAGGGAGAGGCTGATAATAAGTAGTAGTTCATGCAATTCTTTCAGTATGTGGATGCAGGTGTCGGTTGAGTGGTTTGCTTTAAATCCAAACTGGTTGTCACTGGTGTGTAGAAAGGGGAGAAGTCTCACTAGAAGAACCGACTCAAGCCAGGGTCAGCTTTTTTGGATTAATGGTATCAAGTGAACTATGAGTTGGGGAGTCTAAAATAAAAAGAAATTGGTTAATTCATGCACGGATTGAATAGGGCAGCTAGCAAAATGTAGATTATGGGGTGGCAGAATTTGAAGCTTCGGAGGAAGACATCACAGCCTGGGCAAACTTTATTTATTAGGGTAGGGTAAGGACTGTTTATGGCATCGCTGATGTTATCTTGGCGTAATACGATTTGCAAAATGAAATTGAATGTTATCAGTAAGGAGGTTGTCGACATCCATTCGGAAGTCTTGGTTGTTTATGCAATTCACGATATTGCTGAAGTGATTGCCCCACATACTTGTGATATCCTCGTCACCGACTGCTTTCCATACTCTCTGTGACAGCTTTTTAGTTTTGGGATTTAAGGACTGTATATCTTTCCAAAGACGAGGATAATCACCGGACTCTAAGTTTCTAGTTATTGGATAAGCTCTTAGTTGTTTTCCTTTAATCTGCGGTGCTCAAAATCAAGTTTGAAACTGCACTCTAGCCTGTCTCATTAGTAGTCCTTCCCTCAGGCTACCATTTTGCCTCCACAGTAAAAACATTTCTTGTGAATATGAATACAGATCTTTAACCAAGTCATTCATACCAGGTATATTACGAGAATCACCTTGACGAAATCTAAAGGTAGGACCGCCCGAAGCAAGCATAGCAGAAATTATGTTTGAAGAGATTTCATTTAGATCCTTCCTGTGGTAGTCATTTCTACAATTTATTGTTAGTACAAATAAGGCGTCTGCAGGTTTGAACTATTGACCACAAACCTGGTTTCCGTGGTCACCCTAAAGTATCTGGTTTTCTGTGGGTTGTTTTAAAATCCCAGTTTACAGCTGGTGGGGCAGTCCAGTTAGGGGTTCACGGTAGGGAGGGATGAGGTACTAAATGACACCTGTAATGGGATGTGATCATGGCTTGTTGCAAGATCTTAGTGAATATTGAAGTTATGGAGATGTGATGCAATGGTCCAGCCAGGAGGTTGTAATTGTGTCCGCTTTATATGAACAGGAGGAAGGATGGAGGAATTACATCGCTAATAAGGAGAGCATGATTTTGACAGAAGCCAGTAAGTTCATTACAAAAATGTTTTGTGGGATGAGAATTAAGGTCCTCAATATACAAATATGATCAGCAGGATCACAGATAACAAGGTCATGTGGCCAGAGGCGTGTTTTCTTGCAGAACTTTTTAGGAGAGGAATGTTCCTCTTGAGGCCAAAGGCCAAAAATATTCCAAGAAATTATATTTAATGTATTCATGGCTACTCACAAAGATGGGAGATGAATGGGCTGATCATTGGGTGGATGGGGTTAGCAAAGGGGAGTGGGCGGTCACTCGCCGTGGGTGGTTAGCTGGCATTTGCATGAGGTGACCCTGGTTGGGGTGTCAATAAGTTCACTGGAAAGGGGGGGGGGGGAGCGGTGCTGGTCCCGGATTAGGTTATATCTTGAAACTGTTATATTAGGTCCGAAATTCTCGCCTTTAAGAACGTCGAGGTGTTGAAATAGGCAGGTAATCCTGCAAGCCACTTTATGTTTACTTTTGCATGGAAATTCGTGGGAGATGGGTGGGTCAGAGCCCGCGGGAAACTTGACTCTATCCACTATGGCGTCCAGAGTCACCGATGAGTGCAGATTGTGAATTACTACGAGACATCTCTTCTCAGGTTTTGGGCAAGGTGAAACATGAATATTGGGCTCTAGTCCAGTGGCCAAACGAGAGGTTCTTTTCATCTTGCTTCATGTTTGTGTCTGCCAGCCGCCAGTCCCCTCATGATCACTCTCATCCACGTCCACGATGGGGAATTGGGGGGGAGAGATAGGGTCGGGAGAATCACGAGGGCTGGCGATCGTCATTGGAGATCTATCTTCCACCGGAGGCACTGGAGATGGAGAAGAGGTTGAGAGACCAACAGTCCCCTCAGAACGGTTTATAGGGGCACTTCGACCAAGGGAGAGAGGCCAGTTGGCAACTGGGTGGGTATGGCCATCTTGACTTCGTCTCACACCCTCATTTCTCCCATGTTGCTGGAAGGCAAGGAAAAAATGGATGCCACGTTCAAAGGAGTCTGGTGACTATCTGTGCATTTGTCTAGCAATTCCTGCACTCCTTTGATCGCATGCTAGATCTGTGCAATATTATCGGTTTCCACAGTTTTAAGACTTTCTAGGGATTCCTGTAGTCCTTTGATCACGTCTCAGATTCTTGAAAATTTATCATTTGTCTCCTCGATTTTTCCCGATTTTTTTTCCAATTATTTCTGAGAGGGATT
>NC_061100.1:55006584-55010191 GCF_015104395.2 Macrobrachium nipponense
CACACAAAATACCTTTACAACGCGGGATTCGCGATTAACTAGCAATTCACGAAATATGGTACTTATTTTCGCTTTTGAAACTTATTCCCTAACCTCTACTCTTCATGCAATGGCACATAACATTAAAATTTCTCTCTCGAGCTTTAGTCTATGGACATACACATGGTCTCATTCCTATCGCTATAAAGGCAGTCAATTTTATATATCCCTAACTAGAATAACTATTCTACACAATACTAGAAAATAAAATAAAAATTACCTTATTCCTGTCGTGGAGAATTTGGAAACCTTGCTTTAGCTTGCTCATAAAATTATTTAGGGATTCAAATTCGTTTTCTTTCGTGATTTTAGCTTAACAATCGCTACTGCGAAATCCTGGTTTAAGTCGCCAATATTTCAAAATTCCACCTCGTCTCCTCCCAGAAATACAATTACATTGAAAATTTAGGCCTTGAGTGGAGGATGAGGGGTTTGAACAAAGAAAAAAAAAACTGAAAAACTAAACTTCTCAGGCATAAGGCCGATTTTACTGAGGAGGAAGGAATTTACATAAAAGCTGGACTTTAGTGTTAAAAGCACTATATTTACATAAATTTACAGAAGTCAAGGAACGCAAGGGGCGGGGACCGCTTTCAATCCGACCGAGCACGTGTGGAGTAATTCAGTCACGACATTTTGAAATTCGCGCAACGAATCAAGATTGCAAGCTTCAAAGGATTTCCAATTCCTACCACAGCCAGGCACAGTATTTGTCTGCAAGTAGAGGATATAGGCATAAGGCATGGGAGCACACGAGGGCGAACGTTACTCACTATTTTCTATCAATCAAAAAGCCACTCATGGGGGAATGCAATGACAGGGAAAGTTTTACACAGCAAAAACTATTTCGTGGCATAAATTCACTATGGGGATGTTACTAGTATCACAGGGGAGTAATTTACAGAATTGAGCTCAGATTGCAGGGGGGTAGGGGGGGGGGGGATGAGAACTGCACAAAGTCGCCTTGGAAATACGGAAATTAAATACAGACAAAGGTAAAAACAAAACAATTCCCTGGTTGAAATGGAATTTCCCTTACAGTACCTTATGGATGAGGGCTGGAATTCTTCTCCTTGTTGTCTCGGCACTATGGAATTTTAAATATATTTGGGGCTTCCCAAACCATAAGAAAGCCAGGCCCAGGAGGGGGGGGGTGGGGGGGACAGCCTGTGTCCGTTAGTCACATAATTTCCTTGATTAAGTTATGTATTTGTGATTGCATATTTATTTTTAATGGAGAATATTACCAACAAATATCTAATTTAGAGTTTTCAAGGTCTCTGAATGAATAGTGAGACTCTCTCAATTGCCCTTGATTGTAATTTCAGCCCCTGATAGGAAGGGGGTGACATGTAAAAATAACAGAAAACTACATTTATAGCGTGCAATCCATAGTTTTTGAGGTCATGAGATGAAAGTGACACTAAGTTCAATCCCGATAGGAACGGGGTGGGGGTGAGAGGTGGTAAAAAAAATAAATGTAAAAAATTATGGATAATAGTGCCTAACCATAGTTTTGAGGTTACTAAGATGAATACAGACAAGTCCAAGTTCAATCCCAATAGCAATGGGGATTGAGAAGTGGTGAAATATAAAATGTCAAAAATGATGGACAATGTAACTGAAGTAACTATCGTAACAGGGAAGGGAAGGAGTGAGAAAGAGAGGGTAAGAGGGAAAGTAAATGAGAGAGAGAGAGAGAGAGAGAGAGAGAGAGAGAGAGAGAGTTTATTGGTTGTCATTCAGAGTTTTGCGGGCAGCGTTGGATTGGTCAGCTAGTGCATATATACATTACAAAATGCAGACATGCTGCAAGAAAGTTTGCATCCAGTCTGCATATCCCCTTCAGCTGGTATGACTTAAGAGTTTCGATAGGTGTGGTGTAAGACATGACGTTCTTTTAATACAGCATACCGAAGAAATTGCCGTCGGACTTTAATGCCTCAGGTGAATAATATACTTATATAGAAAGATTACTTTACCAAAAGAAGAAAAATTTGGAAGAATTACTTCTTAACTATACAATATATTACGAAAGAGAAAACATTTATCCCTCAAAAATCACATCTTCAAAATCTAGACTCTGCTTTCATCGTAACACTAGCTACGTATAGTAATTATATTTAATCAAACTCATTTGTTCAAGAAAGCACACCTTATTAAGATGTTATCGTGGTTTCTCCTTTTACTTGAAGTTAAGTATATATAAATGTAGATTTTACCTTTCACAGTCCGTCCTATTTCGTGAAGATAGGCATAAAATGTTACCAACACTTTTTTATGCAAAAATGCTTTGCACTTACCAACCGCATAGACCCTGTCTTCTGTAGAGATGGCAGTGGGGTGTTAAATGCAATGAAGAAGAGTAGCAGAGGGTGAAAATGGAACGAGATGTGGATTTTCAAATGATTATTAATTTCTTTTTATACCAACGGGAATAAATTTGTTGAAAACAATATTTCCGCTCCTAAAATTTAAAATTTAATTTTGTGAATGGGGGTTTTTATATATGATGAAATCTTATCTTCCTAGACAGTATGCCAAAGTGGAGACATTTTTCATTCTCAAACACTTAAAAATAAAGTATCGGATCAATTTCCTTTCTAACCTAAGTTCATACTCGCTCTATTACTGACCTCCCAGGTATATTGCAGCCGAGAGCGAGTCTCAAAATTCCGAATTTATTTGTCTATATCCCTCGCTATATATTGCTCCTTCATCAAACCAAGCCATCTCAGGCTTCCTTGGAATGCAAGGAAACATTGCTCCCTGCTTGTACCCTTTGGTTTCCTCGTCGTTCATTCTCAATCTTGGGGAGACCCTAGCATCTAACCCTGGGAATTCCTCCGTGTATATTTTGAAAAAGGGGGGAATTTCGGAATGTGAAAGTAAAAGACGGTAAATAACTTAACGTCCTTTTCAAAGTGTTTGAAATAGTACAACGCTGATTGCTTAAAAAGATGTTTACCTTCTGCCATAATTCTGGTCTTGTCTAGAGCAGTTGCAATGCGTCAGTTTTTTGTGGTTGGTGCACAAGTGAAAAACTGAATACGTTGGTAACTGGACTGGTACCAGTTTTCATGTCGTATCTCATGGTCTTAGCAGTCAGTTTCACTTTCATATTAGTGGAAAATAGTTAAAGTTAGAACACTAACTAGAGAATTTACATTGACATTGCAGTTCACATATCTGTCAAGACCAAGAACGCCTGACATAAGGGATGAGTTTTTTCCTGACTTTTTATAGGTGCTAGATTGTTTAAAAGCTATTTTGGCCGTGTCTTTAAAAAGCAAACACCTGTTTGTCTTCGTATCCAAGCTTAAGCTGCTCTAATGCTGCAGGGCGAGTTTTTGTTTCATAAATCACAACGATAAGTTACAAGAGGTTTCACACGTTCCTTTAATAGTAAATTTTCACCATCTTTTTCTTTGTTCAGATCTTTTTGAAATACATTATTCAAATGTCTTCCTGCAGATTGACTTCCTTATTTCAATGTGAATTTTCATAGTTTCCTAATAATTCATTCTTATAATTTATAATTTTTATTAATCATTCTTATTTAATAAAG
>NC_061100.1:55010691-55020691 GCF_015104395.2 Macrobrachium nipponense
CTTTATTAAATAAGAATGATTAATAAAAATTATAAATTATAAGAATGACTTATTAGGAAAACTATGAAAATTCACATTGAAATAAGGAAGTCAATCTGCAGGAAGACATTTGAATAATGTATTTCAAAAAGATCTGAACAAGAAAAGATGGTGAAAATTTACTATTAAAGGAACGTTGTGAAACCTCTTGTAACTTATCGTTGTGATTTATGAAACAAAAACTCGCCCTGCAGCATTAGAGCAGCTTAAGCTTGGATACGAAGACAAACAGGTGTTGCTTTTTAAAGACACGGCCAAAATAGCTTTAAACAATCTAGCACCTATAAAAAGTCAGGAAACTCATCCCTTTATGTCAGGCGTTCTTGGTCTTGACAGATATGTGAACTGCAATGTCAATGTAATTCTCTAGTTAGTGTTCTAACTTTAACTATTTTCCACTAATATGAAAGTGAAACTGACTGCTAAGACCATGAGATACGACATGAAAACTGGTACCAGTCCAGTTACCAACGTATTCAGTTTTTCACTTGTGCACCAACCACAAAAAACTGACGCATTGCAACTGCTCTAGACAAGACCAGATTATGGCAGAAGGTAAAACATCTTTTAAGCAATCAGCGTTGTACTATTTCAAACACTTTGAAAAGGACGTTAAGTTATTTACCGTCTTTTACTTTAACATTCCGAAATTCCCCCCTTTTCAAAATATACACGGAGGAATTCCCAGGGTTAGATGCTAGGGTCTCCCCAAGATTGAGAATGAAACGACGAGGAAACCAAAGGGTACAAGCAGGGAGCAATGTTTCCTTGCATTCCAAGGAAGCCTGAGCTGGCTTGGTTTGATGAAGGAGCAATATATAGCGAGGGATATAGACAGATAAATTCGGAATTTTGAGACTCGCTCTCGGCTGCAATATACCTGGGAGGTCAGTAATAGAGCGAGTATGAACTTAGGTTAGAAAGGAAATTGATCCGATACATTTATTTTTAAGTGTTTGAGAATGAAAAATGTCTCCACTTTGGCATACTGTCTAGGAAGATAAGATTCTCATATATAAATACCCCCATTCACAAATTAAATTTTAATTTTAGGAGCGGAATATTGTTTTCAACAAATTTATTCCCGTTGGTATAAGAAGAAATTAATAATCATTTGAAAATCCACATCTCGTTCCATTTTCACCCTCTGCTACTCTTCTTCATTGCATTTAACACCCCACTGCCATCTCTACAGAAGACAGGGTCTATGCGGTTGGTAAGTGCAAAGCATTTTTGCATAAAAAGTGTTGGTAACATTTTATGCCTATCTTCACGAAATAGGACGGACTGTGAAAGGTAAATCTACATTTATATATACTTAACTTCAAGTAAAAGGAGAAACCACGATAACATCTTAATAAGGTGTTGCTTTCTTGAACAAATGAGTTTGATTAAATATAATTACTATACGTAGCTAGTGTTACGATGAAAGCAGAGTCTAGATTTTGAAGATGTGATTTTTGAGGGATAAATGTTTTCTCTTCGTAAATATATTGTATAGTTAAGAAGTAATTCTTCCAAATTTTTCTTTCTTTTGGTAAAGTAATCTTTATATTAATGTATATTATTCACCTGAGGCATTAAAGTCCGACGGCAATTTCTTCGGTATGCTGTATTAAAAGAACGTCTGTCTTATAACACCACACCTATCGAAACTCTTAAGTCATACCAGCTGAAGGGGATATGCAGACTGGATGCAAACTTTCTTGCAGCATGTCTGCATTTTGTATGTATATATGCACTAGCTGACCAATCCAACGCTGCCCGCAAAAACTCTGAATGACAACCAATAAACTCTCTCTCTCTCTCTCTCTCTCTCTCTCTCCTCTCTCTCTCTCTCTCTCATTTACTTTCCCTCTTACCCTCTCTTTCTCACTCCTTCCCTTCCCTGTTACGATAGTTACTTCAGTTACATTGTCCATCATTTTTGACATTTTATATTTCACCACTTCTCAATCCCCATTGCTATTGGGATTGAACTTGGACTTGTCTGTATTCATCTTAGTAACCTCAAAAACTATGGATTAGGCACTATTATCCATAATTTTTTACATTTAATTTTTTTTACCACCTCTCACCCCCCACCCCGTTCCTATCGGGATTGAACTTAGTGTCACTTTCATCTCAGCGACCTCAAAAACTATGGATTGCACGCTATAAATGTAGTTTTCAGTTATTTTTACATGTCACCCCCTTCCTATCAGGGGCTGAAATTACAATCAAAGGGCATTGAGAGAGTCTCACTATTCATTTCAGAGACCTTGAAAACTATAAATTAGATATTTGTTGGTAATATTCTCCATTAAAAATAAATATGCAATCACAAATACATAACTTAATCAAGGAAATTATGTGACTAACGGACATAGGCTGTCCCCCCCACCCCCCCCTCCTGGGCCTGGCTTTCTTATGGTTTGGGAAGCCCCAAATATATTTTAAAATTCCATAGTGCCGAGACAACAAGGAGAAGAATTCCAGCCTCATCCATAAGGTACTGTAAGGGAAATTCCATTTCAACCAGGGAATTGTTTTTACCTTTGTCTGTATTTAATTTCCTTATTTCCAAGGCGACTTTGTGCAGTTCTCCCCCCCACCCCCCCCCCTACCCCCCCTGCAATCTGAGCTCAATTCTGTAATTACTCCCCTGTGATACTAGTAACATCCCCATAGTGAATTTATGCCACGAAATAGTTTTTGCTGTGTAACTTTCCCTGTCATTGCATTCCCCCCATGAGTGGCTTTTTGATTGATAGAAAATAGTGAGTAACGTTCGCCCTCGTGTGCTCCCATGCCTTATGCCTATATCCTCTACTTGCAGACAAATACTGTGCCTGGCTGTGGTAGGAATTGGAAATCCTTTGAAGCTTGCAATCTTGATTCGTTGCGCGAATTTCAAAATGTCGTGACTGAATTACTCCCCCCACGTGCTCGGTCGGATTGAAAGCGGTCCCCGCCCCTTGCGTTCCTTGACTTCTGTAAATTTATGTAAATATAGTGCTTTTAACACTAAAGTCCAGCTTTTATGTAAATTCCTTCCTCCTCAGTAAAATCGGCCTTATGCCTGAGAAGTTTAGTTTTCAGTTTTTTTTTCTTTGTTCAAACCCCTCATCCTCCACTCAAGGCCTAAATTTTCAATGTAATTGTATTTCTGGGAGGAGACGAGGTGGAATTTTGAATATTGGCGACTTAAACCAGGATTTCGCAGTAGCGATTGTTAAGCTAAAATCACGAAAGAAACGAATTTGAATCCCTAATAATTTTATGAGCAAGCTAAAGCAAGGTTTCCAAATTCTCCACGACAGGAATAAGGTAAATTTTATTTTATTTTCTAGTATTTGTGTAGAACTAGTTATTCTAGTTAGGGATATATAAAATTTGACTGCCTTTATAGCGATAGGAATGAGACCATGTGTATGTCCATAGACTAAAGCTCGAGAGAGAAATTTTAATGTTATGTGCCATTGCATGAAGAATAGAGGTTAGGGAATAAGTTTCAAAAGCGAAAATAAGTACCATATTTCGTGAATTGCTAGTTAATCGCGAATCCCGCGTTGTAAAGGTATTTTCGTGTGTTATTTTTTATATGTGAAACATCGCGCGTTAGGTAGCTCTCTCTCTCTCTCTCTCCCTCTCTCTCGCTGGCGAATCTCACATGTCTAAACGGGATAGGATCTTTAAATCCTCCGGCCACGTGGCTCAAACCCTATCCGCGGTCCTACCCTATCCAAGGGATAGATGAGTCAATAAGTCAGAAAAGGAAAAACAAAGTGTTAGCGTAAAACATTCTTAACGTTAGGATAAACAAAATTAAAGTTAAACGTTTTCTTTTCGTCATTATCTGTGCATATTTCGAACAAAGGCATATGTTAGTTTCCAGCCCGGCCTTGAAAGCATCTGTGATTCATTTCGTCTGGACGGCCCGCGTGTAGCTTAATTCCCCAGGATTTTAAATTCGCGGACAGGATGGTTTTAGGTTCACGCAAGCAAAGGAAAAGAAGCGGTGTATCTTCATAGGGTTAGAGAGATTTTATCCTGGGTTTTCCTCTTCCCTTTTAATGTGTACAAACTATTCTGAACAAAGCTAGGTGCAAGGGATTTGCGTTGGTAGCAAAGAAAAAGAATATATTTTATCAACTTCCCGTCTCCATCCTCGAGACGATATACATAAAAAATAAACAAAAGGGAGATCCCATATATATTTCTTATTATCAACTGTATTTGCCACGTTTTTCACATGAGGTTCCGTGAATTCTTGACCAGATTTTTCCTTGTATTCACAAAGCCGTACTGGCATTGAAGTTCCGCTTGTACGCCATGCATTTGCTACGTTTTCACGTGAGGATTCCGTGAATTTTGTGACTAGATTGTTTTTCTCTCCCTTTTTGCCTTACCAATCCGTACTGGCGTTGAAGTTTCGGCCTTTACGACACTTAATTGTCATGTTTACGTTGAATTTCCGTGAATTTCGTGACCAAATTTTTTTATTTTATTTACAAAACCGTAATTGTGTTGAGGTTCCGCATCTACGACATTTATTTGTCACGTCCACGTTGAGTTTCCGTGAATTTCGTGACTAGATTTTTATTTTTTCCTTTTACCTTACAAATCCGTACGGGTGGTGAATTTCTGCCTTTACGACATCCCTTTGCTACCTTTTCCCGTGAGGATTCCGTGAATTTCGTGTCCAGGCTCTTTCGTTTTATTTTACGAAATTTATTACCAAATCCTTTACCAGCATCGAGTTCTCTGCCGAACTGTAAATTACAGAGATTCTACAGCGTGAGGGTTCCGCTGTGCTACGCACCAGTAGTGTTTGCAGGGATTTACGGTCATCTTGCCAAGTCTGCGTCGAGCATTTCCGCATACCTCTGGCGACATTTGCTGTTTTTCAACTGCTTTCCACCCTATTATTCTTAGGCTAGTCTACTAACGTTTTATGGCTGAGGAGATGGCCAGTAACACAGCACTGGAGGAGGCTAAGGCCTTCACAGAAGCTGGATGAGCCTTCGGGCTGGAGGGCGCAAAGCTGATCAATTGTGTGAATGATAAGCTGAAGGAAGCAGCCCAAGAGAGAGCAACCGAACGGGAGAAGGAGAGAGAAGCACAAGAAAGAAGAGGAGCGGCTGAAAGAGAAGCGCAAGAAAGAAGAGAAGTGGCTGAAAGAGAATTCCAAGCCGCCGAAAGGGAGAAAGAATGGGCACATGAACTTTTTATGGCAGTCCAGAGTGCCACTCTGGCACCCCCGAGTCCCACGCCTCCTGCGCCCTCTCACCTCCACAGCATGGGTGGCCTCATTAGGGCTTGGGACGATAACGAACACGACACCTGGCTTGATCATGTCGAGCAGGTGTTCGGGAACTTCAATCCAACCCCTCAGGAAGTGGCCCTCCTCCTTGGCAAGCATCTCGCTGGTAAAGGGCGGACTCTATTCAAGGCCCTTCCCCTGAATGAGCGACACGATCTCACCCTCATCCGAAAGGCAATTCTTGGGGCTTACAAATTGACCTCAGACCGGTGGAGGCAAAACTGGAGGACTATGCCCAAGGAGGCTAACCAGACGTGGACAGAGTGGGCAGCCAAGAGGACCCTGGCACTCCATAGGTGGACAAAGGCCTCCAATTCAACATCTGTTGAGGAGGTCTTAGAACTCTTTCAATTAGAGGACTTTCTCGCCTGCACCCCCCTTGATCTTGCCACCCACTTGGTGGACAAGTCCCCTAAGACTCTTTTGGAGTGCTGTAAATGGGCAGATGCCTATGACACCCACCATCCATTGCAGAGTTCCTGCTGCCACCTCTCAGCCTACCCAGCGCGCCAATAACCTTCCTCGGAAACCTGTGTGTGGGCATTGCAACAAACAGGTCACACCACGGAGCAGTGCCTCTCAAAGGTGGATCCTCCTCAGCAAAGCTGCTGCCACTCCTCCAAATGGACTACCCAATTATAATAACAAAAACAACGGCCATTGGAACAGAAACAACAGGCCCAGGCCTGATTTTAGCAAGAGTTTCTGTGACACCTGCAGAGTGCATGGGCACACTGCTACCTGGGCGGGATGCCCCAAGAAAGCTCCTGTTTCTGCCATTGCTATGGCCATGATGAATCCATCCACTCTAGTCCCCCCTACTCAGGGCCCCATATTTGTTGCACCTCAAAGAAGGTTGCTATCCTGCTCACCAGGTCCGAGCTTTCGACGACACTGGTGCGTAGGTCTCCATCATCCAAGAGGATAAAATTCCTTACAGAGCTAAGGTTGATAGGCATCAGTTCATAACGATAGAGAGCCTCAACCATGTCAAGTCTTCCTCCTGGAGCATTAAGTCCCGGTCGCTCTCCCTCCACTGGCTTGGCCCTACTACCCAGGCCGGCAGTCCAGGAAGAGGCAATTCCAATAGGAATCTTCCAGGACACCCATGACCATAGTGGAGATTCCACCATTGGTGCGGCCTCGCAGACCACCCCAGAGTCAGCCCTCTCCACGGGTAAGCCCATCCCAAATACCATTACCTCATCCAATCCCCCTCCGTCAGCAGCTAACTGGTCCCGGAGTAATGACTCTGCCGAATCCTATTTGGCTGAAGAACTCATGGAACAGAGCCACGCAGCATTAGGCACGGGGACGAGTGCCAAGGCCCCAGTTGTCGCAGCAGCTGGAGCAGATGCCCCTTCAGAATCTTCAAAGGGCTTGGATCCTCCAAGGCCCCCCATGTCATTGTCAAGCCGACCTTGGAGAGGTCGAAGGAAGAAGGGAAAAGGGCGTCTAGGTTTCCCAAAACCTTACGAGAGCCATTAGCCTCTCTGCACTAGTGCCTGGCACAGCGCCACCCTCTTATAGAGAATTCTGACCCTCTCCATCCAGAAGAGAGTGCCAGACTGCTACTTCTACTTCTTTCTGCCCCTCTGGTAACTTTCTTCTTTTCATTTTGTATTGTCTGTATCTTATCTTCCTTGGTTTCCTTTCTTCATATTTACTACCTTGAGGCATATATTGTATATTGTATGCTCTGCTTAGGCAGAGCCAAATTGCCAGCTACCCTGGCCTTGCATAAATTAGTACTTCTTTATGAACTACCATCATAAAAGTGCCACAACTGGCACCGTGCCCTATTCTAGGCACTTAGAATTCCATTTAACTTGGGAAAATTTTAGCCAGCAAACGTTGCTATAGCTTAGAGATAATTTCAAAGCCTGTCTCATTTATAGATTGGTTGATTAGCTTTTGATTTAGCGTCATTTACTAGTCTTTATATTTTGTGAGATTACCCTTGTTTTGATCAAATTTACATTTATTTTTCTTGTGTGTGTGTGTGTTATCTTATTTAATCCCTACGAAGAATTACTCCATTAATTTTCCCCTTGTTAATGCAATAATGTTAGAGCTGATGTAATTATTAATGTTAGGCATCGTTTTGTTACGAGACAATGTTATTGAACGAAACCGTAGGGCCATTAACACACCTGAATGTGTCATATTGCTCCATCAGGGTAGACAAATAGGATGTGTTGCCTTGAACAATTGAGATAGTAGTATTATGTAGGATGTAACTTACCTGTAGGTTTAATTCCATATATAACCACTTATTGTTATTCATTGTTATTCTCAGTGTGACGTTATATTTCAAATGCATTCTTATTTGAATATAGAAAGTTAATCTTTAGTCAAGTCACACTTCATCTTGCTTAACTCTCTGCCTGTCGAGTAAGACTTCATGAATATTATAATTGGCAGAGTTTGAATATTGCTTATATCATAAGTCCACTCAAGGGAGAATGGAAGGCTCAGTAATCTATATTGCAATTGGTCCTTGTTTCTAACTTGTCTTGTCCATTCCAACCCGTCCAGGGATGAAATGTCCTCTAGAGTGGGGAGGTGTTCTAGATTTAAGCTAGAACCAAGAAAAAAAGTAAAGTCTTTTACCCAAGTTTAATGCGTTTTACACGAGTTGCCCCTTCCTCTTTGGAGGAATCCATTCTCCTTTCTTTTGAAAAGCTATCTCTTTTCCCATTGGTGCTTGGAATTACCCCCACAGGGACTGGGGGAGGAGCTTACCAGGAGAAGGCTTCAAAAGGCCTTGAACCCAGGAGCAGAGTCCTCAGAAGAACACCAGACAGAAGCCAGGTAAAAGCCTGGGCGCCCCCCCCCCCCCCCCCCTGGGCCTGGCTTTCCCATGCTTTGGGAAGCCCCAAGTATATTTTAAAACTCCATAGTGCTGTGACAACAAGGAAAAGAATTCCACCCTCATCCATAAGGTACTGTAAGGGAAATTCCATTTCAACCACCCCCCCACCCCCACCCCCTCGGGCATCTGGGCTCAATTCTGTAATTACTCCCCTGTGTTACTAGTAACATCCCCCTATTGAATTTATGCCACGAAATAGTTTCTGCTGTGTAAATTTCCCAGTCATTGCATTCCCCCCATGAGTGGCCTTTTGATTAAAAGAAAGTAGTGAGTAACGTTCACCCTCGAGTGCTCCCATGCCTTATGCCTATATCCCCTATTTGCAGACAAACGCTGTGCCTGGCTGTGGTTGGAATTGGAAATCCTTGCTTGCAATCTTGATCCGCTGCGCGAATTTCTAAATGTCATGCTGAATTACTCCCTCCAGATGCCCAGGTGGATTGAAAGAAGTCCCCCAGCCCTTGTGTTCCTGGACCTGCTTTTAAAATGTTAATACTTGAATTCTTCTTCAATCTATCTAATGCCAAGATGAGGATAGTAAAATACTTCTTAGCCTAGGACTCAATTTTTCTCTGGGCACTGAGGATATTGATTTCATTAGAGGTATTGGTAGTATCAATCAATTTAACTACAAGCATACAGGAGTAAACGTAGATTTTATTAAAGGCATGTTGCTTCGGGTGTAGTATGGGTAGTCCTTTAAGTCCTGTTCTAGCCAATCTGTACATGGAATACTTTGAAACTACAGTAATAAATGCAATAAAACCCAAAAACATGCTGTGGATGAGATACGTGGATGATATCCTAACATTTTGGGATAATAGGTGGGGCAATTTCAATGAATTCCTCTCGAAATTAAACACATTAGTGCCCAGCATCAAATTTAAAGTTGAATGGGAAACAGACAACAAAATTCCTTTTCTTGATGTTTTAATAATCAGAGATACGACAGAATACAAATTTACCATATACAGAAAACCAACGTTCTCACTTTCATACATTCACTACTTTAGCTATCATGACATTACTATCAAGATAGGTGTAGCTAGTAACTTGTTCTTAAGAGCCTTACGAATTTGTTCCCCAGAATTCCTGGAAAAAGAATTTGAACTAATTCGCAAGCAACTTTCGTCTTTAAAATATCCTGACCATATAATTGAGAAAGCAATTCACAAAGCAAACGTAATTTTCTACCGACCCCCTAAAGACAAGACCAGAGATACACCCAACAATAAAATAATAATTCCCCACCTGGACACGATTAAGAGAATAACCAACCCCCTCGGAAAATCGAACCCTTTTGTATTTACTTACCCAAACACCTTAGCCAAATCCCTGATTAACGTCCAACAAAAGACATCTCCAAAGGACTCTGGGTATACGAAATCCCATGCCAGGACTGTGACCAATCTTACATCGGATTTACAGGTAAATCCCTTCCCCAGAGATTAATGCAACACAAACGGTCAGTTAGGTATGGACAACAGAACTCGGCTATTTTCAACCATATAAATGAACATAACCATAGAATAAACTGGAATTTGTCACGTGTAATTTATAGCAGCAACTGCCGGTACAAGAGTCAAATGATGGAATCGGCCTTAATAAAAGAGAGGCAGGTAATGAACATCTCAAAAGGAGCATGGATTTCGGACACGGATCGACAACGTCTTCATTCAACCAACCCTTAAAAAGATTAAAGGAAGATTATCAGAGGGGGTGACTTAAAATGGCTTGTTTGTGGATGGACCTCTTGGTATAAATACCACCTTTTCTGTAAA
>NC_061100.1:55023191-55030691 GCF_015104395.2 Macrobrachium nipponense
TTGAAAGAACTTTATCGAGATTTACACTTTTTTGTTCAAGAGTGGAAGCCCACTGTTAGTCAGTTTTCATTTCCAAGAGGGCATTTTTAAAGTAGAGCCAGCTCCCCAGATTTTCCCAAAGTAAAATATTACACCTGCATGCCCTGCCTTGTGACGATATATCACAAATTCTTGGTAATTTGTATTTTTCCTAGCTATACGTACATCGAACTACTATCATAGAAGAAATCTGCATTATCAATCTGGTACCGACTAGAAAAAAACAGTTATTCCTCCACACCCAGGCCAGGTAATGCCAAACAAGGGCCGAAGACCACACGGCATCTTACCCGAGCTCCAGTCCTTTCCATACCCCTAAGGCTCCTGCCCTAAGGTACATGGGGAAGGTAGAGAGCGCCTAAAAACTCCGTAGTTCGGGGTAAGTAAGGCTAGGAAAGATACAAATTACCAAGAATTTGTGATTTGTTCTGATGCCGTATGCTTACCCCAAACTACTATCGTTAGATGTATTCCTTAGGAGGCGGGAGTATCTAGGGAAGGAGAGGCCTGATTGAAGGCTCAGAGGGCACCAGCCATGGGGACCCCACCCTGCTTGTAGAGAGATGAAGGGATGGGTCGGAAGGTGGGGCGCCTATCCACCCCTGGCCTGGAGGGGAAGGAGGAATAACTCACACACGAGACAAGTAAGGCAATGGTTTGTACTCTGAAGGTTACAAACCCCCATGGTCTTCCTTGTCGAGTTGTATTGTCCTGAGGAGTATGCCGAAGGCCCAGGAAGGGAGAAGGAGTGGAGGGGGAGAATGTTGGTTGGTAATGCACTTCAATCACTCCAACACTCATACCTCAAGTACCTATCCAGCGGGACCGTTTTGAGAGTAAGCTCCCTGTCCAGGATGTCTTTGAGAGGCTCAAACGGAGGCTTCCTTACGGCGTCTAAAACTCTCACCACATCCCAATGAGTGGCCCTCATAGCGCTGGGGGGGCACGTCTGTTCAAAGCTCCTAATGAGCATTGAGAGGTGTCTGGAGTGCCCCAGATCTATCACTTTTAGGAAGAAGTCCTGCTCAGTGCTACTATGGAGAGGTACCTTGACATGCAGGAGCTTCAAGTCCCACTCCTTGCACCAAGCCCTGAACAACTTCCACTTGGCCTGGTAGACGGCTGCGGACGACTTTCTCAGGTACTCCGACATTTGAGAAGCCACCTTCCGGGAGAAACCTTTCTTGCTCAGAAGGTGCTTGATAGCCTCCACCCATGAAAGGATAGGGTGGGGAGACCCTCATGGTACTTCTCGAAGTGGGGTTGCCTTAGAAGGTCCAGCCTGCAGGGGAGCTCACAAGGTCCCAGGACAGTTAGCTTCAGAAGGTCCAGAAACCAATTCCTGTCCGGCCACATGGGAGCCACTAAAGTCATGAAAGTGCCCTTGGAGTTCCTCAGCCGGTTGAGGACCTGTCTGAGTACTCCGAAGCGGGGGAACAAGCAAAGATCCAGGCTGTCCCACAGGTGTTGGAACATGTCCTCCCAGGCCGCTGCTGGATTGGGAATCGGGGAGCAGAAAACCGGAAGCGTGGCATTCAGGCTCGTAGCAAACAGGTCCATGGAGGGGGGCCCCACAACCTGATCAGCTCCGCCGCCACTCCTGGATGCAGGGACCATTCCACCCCTACCACCTGACCCTGTCTGCTAAGCCCATCTGCTATCATGTTCTTCCTCCCCGGGATGAATCTTGCCATTATGAAGGTCCCTATGCCTTCTGCCCACTGTAGCATTGATTCTGCTAGGTCGCAAAGGTAGCGTAACTTCAGCCCCCTTTGTTTCCCGATGTACACCACTACTGTGGCATTGTCACACAATATCACCCTCGTCCTGTGCTTTATTGGGGTCTTGAAGGCCTGGAGCACCTTTTGAATGGCCAGCAACTCCAACCTGTTAATGTGAAGCTGCTGTTCCTGCTCCGACCACACCCCCAACCTTCATTACTGATTGAAGGTGGGCCCCCCAGCCCTCCTTCGATGCGGCTGTGAACAGGAGCATTTCTGGAGGGATGTCCATGAGGGGCACTCCCTGGTGACTGTTTGCCCTGTCTAGCCACCAAAGCAGAGCTTCTCTTGTGGAGGACGAGTTCCTGAGGGTGGTTCACCCCTAATGCCCACCCCTAATTCAGGTTCCACTGGATGGGTCTCAGTTTTAGTCTGCCTTGGGGGACCAGCTTCTCCAGGGAGACGAGGTGGCCTAGTAGTCTCTGCCAATCCCTTGCTGGCCAGGGGGAACCTTCCAGGAAGGGACGAGCCACACTTTGGAGGTTGACTAACCACTTCTCCGACAGGAATGCCCTGGCCCTTACCATGTCCAGGTCCATTCCCAGGTAGACCATCCTGGAGTTGGGCACCAGGTGGGACTTTTCCCAGTTCAGGATGATACCTAACCTCCCGCAGAGGGCCAGGAGTTCATCCCTCTGTGCCTCCAAGAGCTCCCTTGAGGAGGAAAGAAGCAACCAGTCATCCAGGAACCGCAGGAGACGGATCCCCCTCCTGTGAGCCCAGGCTGACACGAGGGAGAACATTCTTATGAAGACTTGCACTGTCCAAGGGCCAGCTCCAAGATCCTCCCAGTCCGGCCAATGGTTTGAGAGGCAACCCCTCACCTGTGATGATTGGCAGGGTAGGGGGCCTCAACTCATACTTCCTCCTGGGGAAGCGGTCACTCTTGCCCCTCTGGGAGGCGGAGGGTCTGACTCTGAATGAGGAGGAGGGGGTGGGAAGAACACTGGAGGAGGGCTGAGACCCCTGTGCTCCCCATCCTCCCGCAGAAGAATAAAGGTTGTTGGGGGCGGAGGCAGCCCTGTGCCTTATCTGCTGCCTAACATTAGAGGGCTCCTGACCCGTACGCTGTACCAGCTGCCTGAAGGAAGATGCCCTGTACATGATGGAGTCCTGGCTGGCATTCCTCCAATGCTCCAGCGACTCCTCTACCAAATACTCTGGGAAGAAGGACTCGCCCAAGACCGGGACGTTCCTCAGGGCATTGGCTTCTCTATCTGGCACGCTCCTCGTGAGTTTCGCCTGAATGGCGTCCCACCTTTTCAGGACCTAGCTGGTCCACTGGGTAAACAGCTGAGTCATGAGGAACCCAATGGATTTGCCCCCTGAGAGGACCAGTTCCTTGAACTGGGCCAGCTCAGCCTCATCCTAAAGATTGTGCTCCCTGGCAAAGTTAGCCATTGTTCCGGTCCACAGATCGAGCCATGAGGTGACAGGAATTTAGGTCCACGCCGTGGACTCCATAGCCATGGTCTCCTGCTGCGAGAAGAAAACTGGACCCGCCAGAAGCT
Organism: Macrobrachium nipponense; assembly: GCF_015104395.2. Lineage (NCBI taxonomy): Eukaryota > Metazoa > Arthropoda > Malacostraca > Decapoda > Palaemonidae > Macrobrachium > Macrobrachium nipponense. The sequence goes on from NC_061100.1 coordinate 55,026,523, forward strand.
TCTCTTCCGACAGTCCCAGAGCGAGGGAGGTAAGGGCCCCCTCCACCAACTTCGGGGCCAGGGATATATCCCCCTCTGTTCAGTTGTTTATTACCTAGAGTGCATTGTTTTATGAAATTTTTTCAGTCACTGGCTGTCCTTTGCAAGGATGAGGTAGAGAATAGCCTTACTGTTTTATTTATATACACACACACACACACACACACACACACACACACACATATATATATATATATATATATATATATATATATATATATATATATATATATATATATATATATATATATATATATATATAAAATTCTTATTTGATTTTTAACGTAATTTGTAATGCGATTTTACTCTCTCTAGAATCCTACAGATATTTTGTACATAATGTTAGTGTTTCGTATGCTTTCCTGTCTTAAGACTTTCATGAATTATTTTTTTAATTTTCCACTTGATGATGTTATTGAATTTTATTAATAATTGCGTAATCTTTATGGATTATGCAGTGCGTGGTTTTAATATTCACGTGTATATCTTTGATATAGCCTTCAACATGCGATTATGAGTCGTGAAACGTCGGCAAAATTAATGTTACTGTGTACGATGCCTTTCCTTATGGTTCCTCTGATGAGATGTACCCAGAGCTGCAGCTCAGTCTTCTAAGGATATTTATGGGATAACTAGCTACAAAGACTACACCAATAACGATGAACATGAGGGATTTTTTCCTTCGTTTTTCTGTTCCTTCTTCGCATCAGATCAAGAGGTTTTAACTTTCAAGAACTTATGAGGAGGTATGGCGTACAACTAATAACAAGATCCAGAATGCTGGAGAGATTCCCCAAGAAATAAGAGAAAGTTAAATTAGATTTGACAGTCCTACAGGATGTAACAAATATTTTGTAGAATGAAAGGAAAAGTAATGTTGTATAAACATATACATTTTAAGGCTTTATTTGCCGGTGAGAGGAATTTTAAAACCTTTATCATTAGCACAGCTTTCACCTGATGGAGGTTGGTAGTGAAAAGTCGGAGGATGGAGTGATTAGGCAAATATGAACTGTAAGGTCTGTAAGATCAGTGGTATTCCTTGGACATCGATAAAAAACGGAAAAAAGTAAGCCCAATTAAATCTCCCCTCCATCAAAGGTAGGCTTGCTTCTTCATTATACCTATCAAAGATTTCAAATGTATTTTTAAAATCTTTCCCTCTCCATCTCAAGTATTCAGTATTAGGTACAGATCTAGTCATGATTTCCTATTCAATAACTTCGTATCGAGGCGGCAGAATAAAGCACGCTAAAATTCAATGTAAAGCCATATGTTACTGCTGTTAGCTAATCGTTTAAATTGGATTACTTGCTAGTGTATAGAATGGGGTTTGTATTTTTTATGATGAGTAATCTAGTTTGCAAGAAAGTTTAAAATTCAGTTCGATGCGAATTTAGATGTTTAAATCAACAAGAAAATCAACCAGAACATAAAAATGTAGTTCAGTGCCTGAGGAAACTTTACAGTCGGTAGAAATGAGACAGTGGTTTCTATTTGTGATATTTTTATAGCTGCCAGAATGGACATGCTCTCCAAATTCTTTGATAATGACCCGAAAGAATTGATTTCTAATAATATTTGTATAGGAACTAAAGCAATAAAGAAATTCCCCAATAACTGTATGGTCGTCACAAATATTGGAGATCGTTATGGCCGCTGCTCATGACTGTTCCTTTGTCAACGCAAGTCATAAATCGACAGGAACTTACTTCGGTCTCTGAATTACAGAGATCCAGAACCTTCAGATTCATTACAGATGGCAAGATGTCACACTATAACTATCTGTGTGTCACAGATAAAATTGCTTTCAGAGACATTATGAGTTTTATGGTCGTAGCATCCTTATTCAAGTTTTCTATGACTGGAGGAGGAAGATGGTGTTGTATGAAAAAGGAATTTCCAATGCTAAAGTAGAGCTGTTTATTTAATAAATTGACTCCAGGAGAAATTTTCGACAAAGAAAACTAATCAGATATCAACAAATAAATTATTTAATTACAGCGCTAGAAAAACAGAGAAAAAGCAAGATCCTTGAAAAATCTATAAGAAATTCCACCTGTAAATCCAGGAAGAGATGCATCATTGAAAAGAGCAGTTACATTCGATAACAAGGAATAAGACAAAGGAGGTAGCAGCATCAACTGAATTCATTTTTCAGCAATAGGTCCAGAGGAATATTCTCTATTCGATTTTTAAATCTTAATCAGCCTGCCTATTATTATTATTTATAAAATTTTTAAGTATTCTTGATGCTAAACTGGCGTCATTTTTTTTTCATTATAATGGAATTGCAATTTCCATTTCCAGTAAATAAATTAAACGAGAAAACCACTGCTTATCTGAGCCGTCTCTTCACCCATTGCTGTTCTTTGGATCTTCATCCTCTTCTTTCTGTGAACTATTTTGACTTTTGATTCCTTGAGGTGGCCACCAACTCACAATGTTGAAAATCGGCAAACCGTTGATGGGCTGACTCGTGAAGTTTTGGAGATCTATCCCACATCTTCGTTTTCCCTCTGTTAACCTCTCCTCCTCTTTTCTGATATGTCGGTTTTTTGGCTAGATTAGGCACTGTACTAATAGCTGTATTTATTACTCATTCTAGCAGTTCAGTTCTTAGAAAAAAATAACGAAATTACAGAACTAAAGTATGCAAAATTATAACAGGGAAGTTAACTATAATTTGCATACTTTAAATATTGCTATTAAATCTTAACAAGAAACCTCCTTAAATTTGAGAGTAATAAAAATCGAAATAGTTTCCAGTTAAAAACAATTCCAGCAAACGAGTTGTTGTTCGTCAATTGCTTATATTTTAAGAAAAAAAAATCTTAATAAGATGCTTCAGTTTTATATAGTTAGTTTTAAATATCAAAGTATTCGATATCCTCTATTAAAAGTAATAACTGTATATATGCCAAAGACAGACTTAATCAGTTATGTAAAACTACTCTTGTGTGCCTACCACTGATCAAATTATGTGAGTTCCATCTCATTTGAGAAACCAATTGTATTTACCTTTGGAAATTACTGGTTCACTCTTGCTATAGCATAAGTCTGAGCTAATCAGCTCATCAGATGAGCCGTTTGAAACCAGCGATTAACTTGTGCTGCCCTTCTACCACACTGACGGACTCAGAAATCTAGACCGTCGGGATTCTAGACCGTTGGGAATATCAGACCAATAACAACTGTCGAAATATATTTGATGCTATCGAATACTTTTGTGAAGGCCTCTTTGTAACACCAAATCTCGCGAGTATAAAAGCAGAAAAAGAAGTCAAGGTTAATGACTAAAACATTTTATACGTCTATTTCAAATGCTATAATTATCAAAATATTTTCTCAGTAGAATCTTATACTCTGCTAGCGCTCTTCGTTTCAGTTGCTATTCGTTAGATGTCTCCGTAATCGGCATTTTTATTTATATTGTTTATGCTTTCTTTCTCTTCGCAAAATAAGACATCTCTTCAGAAAATATGTAACATCGGACTGATTGAGCGTTCAAGAAGCCCAATATGATATGTGACTGATCCCCTGAACTTGTGAATAGCATTTTTTTTTCTTTACATCAGCGGAAGTTGAGTTGGAAGCTCTCTCTCTCTCTCTCTCTCTCTCTCTCTCTCTCTCTCTCTCTCTCTCTCTCTCTCTCTCTCTCATTATTGCTACTTTGAACGTTATAATTTGTCTGTCAGCAAAGCCACCTCCGCAATATAAATCAAAATAGTATAGTCCGTTTACTTACTTATAGATCTTATTAAATTTTAGCGATACCACCTAATTTTTCTAAAATAATGGGATATTGAGATTTACTTAATTCATTTATAAAGTAAAGTATAATTTACACGTGGTACCACCGTGTAAATGAATAAAGGCAGAAATTCACTTTTAGTTTCACATTTCCAAGGTCTATTTTGCAACTTGAGATAGCAAATTTAGCAAATAGATATATATATATATATAAGTCATATCACATTACCGTGATTCATATACATATATCGAGCTACAATGTCCTTTAATATCTAATTCGCTCTACCTCGGAATTAATATATTTTCCTATATGCTTAACCGAAGGGGAATTTTTTCTCGATAATAATAGATTTACCTGTACTTGGGCGCGAACGCAG
>NC_061100.1:55035691-55043191 GCF_015104395.2 Macrobrachium nipponense
CATACCAATGTAGGCGCCGAGGCATTCCCGGACAGGGCATTTGTATTGGTAGACAACGTTAGTTTTGTTTTTCCTGAGAGGGTCCTGCAATCACAGGGGCTGGGTTGTTTTTCATAATCAGGCCACTGTCTTCTTGCTTTTATAGTAAACGATCAATTTTACTTTTTTCGCAGGGTCCGTGGGGGAGACATTCCTTTCGATGATGTTACGAAGGGCTCGTTCATCCTCTTTGTATTTTCTTGTGAAATGCTCCCTTGTAAAAGAGAGTGACGTCTTCAGGGCGACGGGGCGAGGCTCCTGTGGTACCACTTATCGATGTTTCTGCGAATGGCTTTTTCGATGTCCGGTTGGAATACCCATTGTTAATTAGAACTTGGGCAACACGTTCTAATTCAGTGTGCGTGTCCTTCCACGAAGAGCAGTGAGAGAGCTCTCTTGATGAAGGCGCTGATTGCAGTGCGTTTGTATCTCTCTGGACACTCGCTCTCGCCGTTCAGGCACATGCCCAGGTTCGTGGGTTTCGTATACACTTGTGTTACGAAGCGTTCTTCTTGTTGCCCGACGAGAACGTCAAGGAAGGGGAGGCGACGGTCACGGCAATGCTCGATGGTGAAGTTGAGTCTGCTGTGGTCGTGGAAGGCTTGTCGCAGGCGCTCTATTTCTTCCACCGTGTTGGCACTGATGAAGGTGTCGTCAATATATCGGACGTACATAGACGGTTTCTCGATGGCGAATACCCGACGTTCCACAGTACCCATGTAGAAGTTCGCGAAAAGTACTCCGAGGGGAGAACCCATCGCTACGCCGTCTTTTTGCGTGTACATATGGCCTCTGTGGGTGGAGAAAGGGGCCCTTTTCGTACATATTTCAAGGAGTTTTTGGAGGGCATGCTCAGGGATGTTTAATGGGGGCGTGGAGTCGTCTCTGTATACACGATCCAGAATTATCTGGATTGTTTCATCCACTGGGACGTTCGTGAACAGGGACTCCACGTCCATCGGTGCAATAACTCCTCCGGACGGTGTCGTTTTCAGGGCTTCTATAAACTCGGCAGAGGACTTCAAAACTGTGGTCATCTGGAACGTAAGGAGTCAAATAGCATTCAATTTCTTCGCAAGCTGGTATGTAGGAGCGGGAATTTGGCTAATGATGGGGCGTAACGGTTCCCTGGTTTATGGGTTTTAACATTCCCGTATATATAGCCAAGGTCGTAGTCCCTACGATCGGCAGCAAGTGAAAGGCATTGGAAGCTGCATTGACAGTCTCAATAATCCTATTGGCCTCACGTTTAATGTCATCTACCGGGTTCTTAGTAATTCTCTGGAATTTGCTGCTGTCTGACAGTATCTCATCCAACTTGTGGTGGTATTCCTCAGTGCGGATGAGTACAAATGCAGCGGTTTTATCGGCCCGACGGACGGTGACATCCTCTTTCGCTCGGAGTTCTTTGGCTGCTTCCCTCAGGCGCCTGTCGATCACATCACTCTTGTAATCACCGCGTTCCGTGCGGGCCTCGGCAAGAGGAGGGGCTGCAGGGCGTCCGTGGTTCGTATGGTGTCTTGATCTTCATGCTTGTGTATGGTGTCCAGCAGGTACTCGATCTCAAGGCGTTTCTCCATGGGCCTCGGTCGGGTAGAGAAATGGCAGTTGAGTCCCATACGCAGAATTCTGTCTTGTTCGGCGGTAGGTACATAGTCGGTCAAATTAATATATCTTCTCTCTTCTGCGGGAGCCGTAGTTTTTCCTCCGTTGAGGGCGACCAGCTTCTTCGTTATCGTCCTCATTCTCTTTTCGGCATCCTTCTCATCCAGGCGGTGCAGACATTCCATGATGGCGGTGGGTGAGCCCGTTCCTGGGGGAATCGTCGTCTCTGTTGGCCGTTCCATATTAGCATCGCCTTCCCGGACACTCGGATGGGCTGCCGAAAAGAGAATGAGGACGATAACGAAGAAGCTGGTCGCCCTCAACGGAGGAAAACTACGGCTCCCGCAGAAGAGAGAAGAATATATTAATTTGACCGACTATGTACCTACCGCCGACAAGACAGAATTCTGCGTATGGGACTCAACTGCCATTTCTCTACCCGACCGAGGCCCATGGAGAAACGCCTTGAGATCGAGTACCTGCTGGACACCATACACAAGCATGAAGATCAAGACACATACGAACCACGGACGCCCTGCAGCCCCTCCTCTTGGCCGAGGCCCTCACGGAACGCGGTGACTACAAGAGTGATGTGATCGACAGGCGCCTGAGGGGGAAGCAGCCAAAGAACTCCGAGCGAAAGAGGATGTCACCGTCCGTCGGGCCGATAAAACCGCTGCATTTGTACTCATCCGCACTGAGGAATACCACCACAAGTTGGATGAGATACTGTCAGACAGCAGCAAATTCCAGAGAATTACTAAGAACCCGGTAGATGACATTAAACGTGAGGCCAATAGGATTATTGAGATGTCAATGCAGCTTCCAATGCCCTTCACTTGCTGCCGATCGTAGGGGACTACGACCTTGACTATATATACGGAATGTTAAAACCCTAAACCAGGGAACCCGTTACGCCCCATCATTAGCCAAATTCCGCTCCTACATACCAGCTTGCGAAGAAATTGAATGCTATTTTGACTCCTTACGTTCCAGATGACCACAGTTTGAAGTCCTCTGCCGAGTTTATAGAAGCCCTGAAACGACACCGTCCGGAGGAGTTATTGCATCGATGGACGTGGAGTCCCTGTTCACGAACGTCCCCGTGGATGAAACAATCCAGATAATTCTGGATCGTGTATACAGAGACGACTCCACGCCCCCATTAAACATCCCTGAGCATGCCCTCCAAAAACTCCTTGAAATATGTACGAAAAGGGCCCCTTTCTCCACCCACAGAGGCCATATGCACGCAAAAAGACGCGTAGCGATGGTTTCTCCCCTCGGAGTACTTTTCGCGAACTTCTACATGGGTACTGTGGAACGTCGGTATTCGCCACCATCGAGAAACCGTCTATGTACGTCCGATATATTGACGACACCTTCGTCAGTGCCAACACGGTGGAAGAATAGAGCGCCTGCGACAAGCCTTCCACGACCACAGCAGACTCAACTTCACCATCGAGCATTGCCGTGACCGTCGCCTCCCCTTCCTTGACGTTCTCGTCGGGCAACAAGACGCTTCGTAACACAAGTGTATACGAAAACCCACGAACCTGGGCATGTGCCTGAACGGCGAGAGCGAGTGTCCAGAGAGATACAAACGCACTGCAATCAGCGCCTTCATCGAAGAGCTCTCTCACACTGCTCTTCGTGGAAGGACACGCACACTGAATTAGAACGTGTTGCCCAAGTTCTAATTAACAACGGGTATTCCAACCGGACATCGAAAAAGCCATTCGCAGAAACATCGATAAGTGGTACCAGCAGGAGCCTCGCCCGTCGCCCTTGAAGACGTCACTCTCTTTTACAAGGGAGCATTTCACAAGAAATACAAAGAGGATTGAACGAGCCCTTCGTAACATCATCGAAAGGAATGTCTCCCCCACGGACCCTGCGAAAAAAGTAAAATTGATCGTTTACTATAAAAGCAAGAAGACCAGTGGCCTGATTATGAAAAACAACCCAGCCCCTGTGATGCAGGACCCTCTCAAGAAAACTAACGTTGTCTACCAATACAAATGCCCTGTCCGGGAATGCCCCGGCACCTACATTGGTATGACAACGATGCGATTTTCCAAGAGGATATCCTGCCACGCTCAGGAACAAGGCGCCATCCATAATCATGCAAAAAAACGTCCACAATACCAGGATAACTCGGAAGGACATTATTCCTAATATTGGTATTATCGATAAGGCAGCAGACCACCGTCGCCTCCGCCTCTTAGAGGCCCTACACATCGGGAGGAGAGACCCAGCCTTAACACCACTCAAGAGACTTCACTCCTCCCGACGGTGGCACGTAGGGCGCTGCCCGCCGGCACCATAGAGCCGATCGAACGGACCAATCAGGTGCCCCTGCCCAATACTATGCTCCCAGTCTCCAGTGTCCGCACGCGAAGAGCAGTGCGAGCTTTCACTCTGCAAGACGGCTTGACTCAGGGACTTAATCCTCTGTTCAGCCAATGAAAACGCAGCGCCCATCAGACAGAGCACCTGGGACACAATAAATACCGCCGAACGACCCCATTCCAATCAGTTCACGCTCACCTTTCCTTGAAAATGAACCGATGATACGGTTGGAAACGTTGGAATTCCATTACTAAGATTTGTTAATCACTTTGTTATCATAACAATAAATTAGTATTTTTAGAAAACATTTCTTTAACCAAGATATGAACATCGGCCAGCTATTAGCAAATATCAGCCCTGATGAGAAGAGAATAATAAGAAGAATTGAAAAGACCATATATAAAATCAATTCCACTGATGCTGCCATCATCTTTAACAAAACATGTTTAAGAGAGGGTCTCCTACCTTCATATATTATTATTATTATTATTATTATTTTTTTTTTTTTTTTTTTTTTTTGCTCTATCACAGTCCTCCAATTCGACTGGGTGGTATTTATAGTGTGGGGTTCCGGGTTGCATCCTGCCTCCTTAGGAGTCCATCACTTTTCTTACGATGTGTGCCGTTTCTAGGATCACACTCTTCTGCATGAGTCCTGGAGCTACTTCAGCCTCTAGTTTTTCTAGATTCCTTTTCAGGGATCTTGGGATCGTGCCTAGTGCTCCTATGATTATGGGTACGATTTCCACTGGCATATCCCATATCCTTCTTATTTCTATTTTCAGATCTTGATACTTATCCATTTTTTCCCTCTCTTTCTCTTCAACTCTGGTGTCCCATGGTATTGCGACATCAATGAGTGATACTTTCTTCTTGACTTTGTCAATCAACGTCACGTCTGGTCTGTTTGCACGTATCACCCTATCCGTTCTGATACCATAGTCCCAGAGGATCTTTGCCTGATCGTTTTCTATCACTCCTTCAGGTTGGTGCTCGTACCACTTATTACTGCAAGGTAGCTGATGTTTCTTGCACGGCTCCAGTGGAGGGCTTTTGCCACTGAATCATGCCTCTGTACTGTTACTGTGCAAGTGCCGGGCATTCACTTGCTATGTGGTTTATGGTTTCATTTTCGTATTGACTTCCTACATATGGGAGAGATGTATTTCCGTCTATCGTACTTTGAACATATCTGGTTCTTAGGGCCTGATCTTGTGCCGCTGTTATCATTCCTTCAGTTTCCTTCTTGAGCTCTCCCCTCTGTAGCCATTGCCAATTGTCATCGCTGGCTAGTTCTTTAGTCTGTCTCATGTATTGTCCGTGCATTGGTTTGTTGTGCCAGTCCTTTGTTCTTTCTGTCTTTCTCCTGTCTCTGTATATTTCTGGGTCTTCGTCTACTTTTATTAGTCCTTCTTCCCATGCACTCTTTAGCCAACTCGTCTTCACTGGTTTTCAGATATTGCCCAGTGCTCTGTTTTCGATGTTGACGCAGTCCTCTATACTTAGTAGTCCTCTCCCTCCTTCCTTTCGTGTTATGTATAGTCTGTCCGTATTTGCTCTTGGGTGTAGTGCTTTGTGTATTGTCATTGTTTCCTGGTTTTTCTGATCAATGCTGCGGAGTTCTGCCTTCGTCCATTCCACTATTCCTGCGCTGTATCTGATTACTGGCACTGCCCATGTGTTTATGGCTTTTATCATATTTCCGGCGTTGAGTTTTGACTTGAGATCGCCTGAGTCTCTGCATATATTCTTTCCTGATCGTGCCTTCATCTCTTGGTTGTGTTTTATATCCCTCCTTCCATTATTCCCAGGTATTTGTATCCAGTCTCATCTATGTGTTTGATGTTGCTCCCATATGGTAGCTTTATCCCTTCAGTTCTCGTTACTTTGCCTTTTTGTAATGTTGACTAAGGCGCATTTTTCTATTCAAACTCCATCCTGATGTTCCCCAGATACAATCCTTACAGTCTGGATTAGGCTATCTATTTCCTTGATGCTCTTACCATACAGCTGATGTCGTCCATGAACATCAGATGGTTGATTTTGTTGCCTCTTATTATTATTATTATTATTATTATTATTATATATTATTATTATTATTATTATTATTATTATTATTATTATTATTATTATCTTTTTTAAATTAATATATATGGATATCATCTTGTCCGGAGTAAACAGATTTAGATTTAATTTTAAATTTCTTTTAGCATTTACTCAGAATAAATAGCTTATATAACTTCTTAATTATAAATTATCATATGCCTTATTCTTTTATACGAAAAATATGTTATTATTATTATTATTATTTTTATTATTATTATTATTATTATTATTATTAAAAACTCAGCATGCTTATTGCTAAATCCCTTTTATTTTATTTTGTTATCATGTACTGCCCTTCAGCAGAGACTAGATAGGAATGGAATATGGAATTTAGGCTTGAAGCCAAGCACTGGAATCCAAAGTATTATTCAGCGCTATTATAAATTTACTTTGCTAGTGTCTCTGAATTTTATAAAATGAATAATTAAATAATACACTTCTTTAAAACTATGGCACAAATTTGTATCCTCCATAGCAAATAAAAATTTTAAATTTAGATATGCATATAACCTTTAGTGTAAAACAGTAAAAAATAAAAATTATATATATATATATATATATATTATATTATATATATATATATATTTAATATAATATATATATATATATATATATATATATATATATATATATATATATATATATTGCAGGTCAGTGAATACACATATATAACCTCCAGGGGATGTCCATGATACAACGATTAAAACTGATAAATTTATTCCAAGAAACGTTTTGCACCTGAAATTCTGTGCATCATCAGTCTGTGAAAGATAAAGACACATTTATAAATAACAAACAATAAAAGTGTAAAAATCAGGAATTCACGTATATTAAAAATAGTCTTAAAATTACATAAAAGAACAAAGTAAAAATGAAAAAATAGGTTAAAAGAGACTGCTTAAACACCAACCGTTCATTGTGAGGAGAGAAGATGGAATGAACTAAGACAGGTTAAAAGTAACGACTTCAACTATGCCAGGTACAGAGTTGCTGAGGACGTGTTACTGTTGAGAGAGGGAACAAGCCTCTTGATATATAAAGACTCAAGGGTGGTTGAATGGTCAGGATGTGAATTCCTGATTTTTACACTTTTATTGTTTGTTATTTATAAATGTGTCTATCTTTCACAGACTGATGATGCACAGAGAATTTCATGTGCTAAACGTTTCTTGGAATAAATTTATCAGTTTTAATCGTTGTATCATGGACATCCCCTGGAGGTTATATATATATATATATATATATATATATATATATATATATATATATAATATATATATATATATATATATATATATATATATATATAACATGCAACTGCAAGTGTATATACTATACTTGGCAATGTATCAAGAGGTCAGATAAGATAGATAAAAATGTCCCAATAGCGAAGAATTT
>NC_061100.1:55048191-55075691 GCF_015104395.2 Macrobrachium nipponense
TCTGAAGAAGAGGGAGGACATCACCGTAAGGCTTTTAGACAAGACAGCCACGTTCGTGCTCATCAGCACCTCGGAATACTTTGAGAAACTCGATGCCATCTTGTCTGATGTCTCCAAGTTTGAGAGACTTACGAGGAACCCGACGGAAGACATCAAACGCGAAGCCAACCGGGTCATCACGGCCGTGAATGCCGCTACAAATGCCACACACCTCCCGCCCATCCTAGGTGACTACAGCCTCAGCTACCTATACGGGAACATGAAGACACACAAGGAAGGCAACCCCCTACGCCCGATCATCAGCCAAACGCCCACCCCGACTTACGCTCTGGCCAAACGCCTTCATAAAATTCTGACTCCATATATCCCCTCCAGGTACTGCATCACCTCATTGGCGGAATTTTTGGAGAAGATCCGCGACTCCTCCAGTGCGGAAACCATGGCGTCCTTAGACGTTGAGTCCCTATTCACCAACGTCCCAGTCGACGAGACGATAGGGATCATCATGGAGCGGGTATATAGGAATCCCAATATGAGACCCCCTAACATCCCAGAAGACTCTTTACGAACCCTGTTGGATATCTGTACGAAGAGAGCCCCTTTCACCATCCACCAAGGACAGATGTGCCGCCAAAAGGATGGCGTAGTGATGGGGTCCCCCTTAGGAGTCCTCTTCACTAACTTCTACATGGGTGAAGTGGAAGAAAGGGTCTTCTTGCAACATAGATATCAAACTTTTCTATAAAGCCTTCATGCACCACCAATACAAGGAGGACGAAGCAGCCATGAAGAAAATAATAGAGGATCACGTCCACCCCATGGAGGAAGGAAAGAGAGTGTCCCTCATTATTTACTACAAGAATCGGCGTACGAAGGACCTCCTGATGAAGAACAACCCCTCCCCAACCGTAGGAGACCCCCTAAAGCAGTCGAACGTTGTCTACCGATACGTATGCCCCACCCAAGGATACCCTGGGATTTACATCAGCATGACGACGATGCGCCTGTCAAAAAGGATCTCTTGCCACACCCAGGAGGGTGCCATTAGGTAGCACTCCCTTGCAGTACACCAGAGAAACATAATGAGAGACGACATCGTCAGGAATATTAAGATCATCGGGAGAGCACCTGACCCACGATGTCTGCGTCTCCTAGAAGCGCTGCTTATCCTCAAGCAAAAGCCTCCCCTTAATACCACCCAAGAACCATTCCTGATACTGACGTGTGTGAGGAGGACCACACCCCTCCCCCCCAACGAAAGTACTAGTGCGCATGAAACAAACACCGAACATAAGAATAATACCAGGGGTGACGTCACTCAGGTAGAAGCCAATCAAGAGGCTCCCTGAGATACCCCACACTTGAGAAGGTCTGCAAGACTCGTAAACGCCCACCATATGAGTCACCCTCCCAGGAACCAATGAAAACCCGACCTGCCGGAGAGGTGCTCTGACCGTACTCAAGAGCTCGCAAAATCACGATATAATGAGATGGACTCGCCACTGGAAGCAGTTGCTGCTCGGCACTCGTTGCAGTAACTTCTCCGCTCCTACATCTTGCAGGCTCCACCCAGATTCCAGCTCTGCCTATACTCCTCCCACCTTCAGCCACCGACCAATGAGAAGCCAGGACTAAAACCCACAAGCTTCTTTCAAGATTTCAAGCTTGCACTTCTCGGTGACAAGCCAATCACCTTGCAGTATCTTTGCATAAACTCTTTGTATTTTAGCCCTGCTGACTTTATAGTCGGTGCACTACGTAAGGAGAATAAGACTTTTTGAGAGAGCTCTCTCACGGTTCTATAAGTGATTCATTGACTTCTTTTACCTGACTTTCTCTCTTAACATAACCTTCTCACACTAACATTGTCTCTCTTGTGCAAAATTTGGTAGCCCTTGAGGTCTAAAAACTCCAACAGAAGCAAGACTCAAGAGACAAAACTTTCTACTGTTGCAATACTATATTGAAAGTAGCACAGGAAACCATAGGCTGGCGTCTTCCATAAGCCAGATTTCAAGTTAACTGAAAACATCCAAACCCTTCAAGCAACATAACAAAACTGAAAAAACACAATCAATCACTCATCCACTCACACCCCTCACAATATCCTAAACCCTCTCTACAGACATGAAATCCTCAACCTCAACTTCTCCTACCATGTCACAAAATCAGCCAGACATCATCCATGACGATTCCTCAGCCCCAATCACATCCATGACACCTAACAGAAGACGAAATAGATCAGGCACCAGCTCCCCCACAGACGAACATGTGGCACAGAGACCGCGGATACACTCTCCCCTAGATAACTCTCCCCTAGATAGCTCGGACAACAAACCCGCACACTCGGAAGAACATCCCACCCAACGTTTCCCCCCCTGGACAGCTCTGACACAGAACAAGAGGACCTTTCACAAGACAATGCGGACTTTATAGTTGTACACAATAAGAAGAATTTGAAAAAAAACACCAGGAAACACAGACACTCACTTAAACACGCAATCAGTCACTGAATTCCCCCCACTACTGAAATTCAATCTGATACAACAACAAGAAGAAACAACTTACGCAGCAATAGCAGCCATTGAAAAGAGACACAAAGACATCACTTTCCATGCATGCCCAACCCAAATAGGACAATTCATTCTCATGCCTGCCAACAAACACACCGAAGACGTACTAAGAAAGGATGAACAATGAAAACGCTGGACCCCAATGACAAAATACAGAAAGGACTCATCTGCAAAACCTCCAATCGACCCCATAATAAAGCTCACCTTTGTTTTAGACACCACCCAATGCACAAACAAAGCAGGAGAACCGACACAGAAGGTTCTAGTAACTTTCCAGGGAAAAAAGCCTGCCGAGGTAAACATACCAATATGGGGAAAATTCCCCACAGAAGAATTCACCCCAGAACCACTAAGGTGTTGTAAGTGTCAACGATTTGGACACCATCAAAGAGAATGCAGCTACAAACATATATGTGGGATTTGCAGTGGCAAACACCCAACACAGGATTGCATAGACCAATACAAAAGGAAAGAGAGGACAATAGCAAAATGCCCAAACTGCAAGGAGCAGCATCACGCCTGGCATAAGGGCTGCCCGTAGAGACTAATGAGGATTTGGCGAATGAAAGGCCAGAACCCTCAGACCACCACCAGAACATTGCAGCAGCAACGCTACCAACACACACCACAACACAAACTGCCCCCACAACACACATCACACCCTCAATACCTACCACAACAAAACCCACCCCCACAACAACAACACCCACAACAAACATCACATCATCAACACCCACCAGAAAACAACCCACCTCCACAACAACAACAACAACACCCACAGCAACACAGAGACCCAATCCAAGACCTCAGATATGGCCAACAGAAACCCCCCACCAAGCAAAGATGCAATCCACCCACACAACAACCACAATAAGACCAACAACAGAACACAAACCACAGGGACCCCAGACAGCCACAAAACCATGCCACAAACAACACGCCCACACCAGCCTCAAACCCCATGTCCTACTCGACATCAATTCCGAAAACACCCCTACTTCCCATCCCACCCAATCACATGAACACGCCCCCCACCCCCAACTTCACCCGTGACGGTAGTACCAGTGCTGAAAGTCAGCACAACACCACAGAGCACGCACCAAAGAAAGGCACCTACCTTTTCACTAAAGATGACTTCAGGAGAGAAGTAGAGAAAATTGTAAGTGCAATCATTCATCAATTATTTCCAGGCTCAAACCTAACAGCTGACATCAGGAAAGAGATCTTATCACTGACATCTTAAGATGGAAGAGAACAATCAACATCAAACACGTCCCCAGAACACTGGAGACAATTCATACACAAGCCTAAAAATATTACAATGGAATATAAATAGTGCCAACACAAAATATGCCATACTACAATCCAAAGTACTCTCAGAAAGACACGACGTCATCCTGCTACAGGAAACACTAATTAGGGAAAACAACAACTTCACACTCAAAGGGTACACAGTTTATAAAACTCCACATACAGATACAAACAGAGGGTTGATCATCCTAATAAAAACAACAATTCCCTCTGAAAAAATAAGAAACATAAACTGTGGTGATAGGATTGAGACACTAAGTGTCCTCATAAGACTAGCAAACACGTCACTCACCATACACAATATCTACAAAAGGGCATGATAAAATCTTTGAAGGAGAGAACCTCTTCAGTGCAGCCTCCAGAGAAAACACCTTCTTTGCAGGAGATTTCAATGCACACCATCCATGCTTACAGTTGCAACAACACACAAATGCATCAGGCAGACACATACACATCCTAATGGAAGAATTTCCTGACGTTGCACTACTAAATGACACAAGTGAAGCAACACACCTACGAGGTGGCAGGCTCGACTTAAGTTTCATAACTAGAAACCTAAAAAAAGACTGCACATGGAGATGGAGAGTGCACCCAACACTAACCAGTGATCACTTTGCAACCGAAACAAAACTAAAGATAATTAAAATTCCCCACCACCACCCCCTCCGGCAGGATGGAGACTGGACCTAGCAAACTGCATTTTGTAGAGAGCCTGCACAACGCAGCAAACATCTCCATGCCAAAGAAAGCCTTTAGAACAAATGCAACCCCACACAAGGACAGCTGGTACTACAACTCTAGAATCAAAGAGATGAACTCAAGAGTAAACAGAATAAGGAAAATATTCAGAAGAAACCCCACCGATTAGTTGCACACGATCTTAAGAGAAGTCGTAAACCACGCAGCCCAAACTGCTAAGTAGGTTAGGCAGGAAACCTGGCTAAAATGGTGCTCAGAAACCACTCGACTGATGCCCATTGCGAAGATGTTCAAGTGGTTCAACAAAGTATCAGGAAAGACCAGGCCAACACAGGCACACCATCCCAACCCTCAAGCTGAAGCAAACAGACTAGCACAACACTTTGCGGATAGGACCAAATCAATTCACCTACCACCAGTCACACGAGAAAGGCAAGTGGCACTTAATCCTGAAAGATGGAGAATCATCAATACAGCCTGCAACAATTCTGATGACACGGACACACCATTCACAATGAAAGAACTTGACAAAGCCCTCCAAAAGGGAACAGACAGAGCACCAGGAGCAGACATGATTACATATAGCATGTTAAAAAACATGGGAACTCTAGCAAAAACAGTGCATCTCCACATAATAAACAGGACGTACAAGGAGCAGATCAGACCCACACAATGGAATCAGCAAGACACAACCAATTCCCAAACCAAAGGAGCCCAACTCCTAAAAACCCATTTCTCTCATCAGCTGCACAGAAAAGACGGCAGAGAGAATGGTGTTAAACAGATTGCTGTGGAAAACAGGACCCTCACACCACCGCTTATATGCCTAAAAGAGGGGATAGGCACACAGGAATGTCTAGCAGATGTGATGGCCACAATAAATAACAAGAAAGCAATCGTAGTATTTCTCAACCTAGAAAAAGCCTACGAACTTGCCAGTAAGGATGCCATCCTGGAGTTAAAGGCAACCAACATTCTAGCATGGGCCAAAGGATACATGCAAGACAGACAAGCCAGTGTTACCTTTCAAGGAGAAACTTCCGAATTCCTCAATCTGGAAAATGGAACACCTCAAGGCGGAATACTCAGCCCCTTCCTCTTCAACATACTAATGGAGAAATTAGCCAACAGCAACTTGCCAAATGGAGTTAAAATATTCATATATGCAGATGATATGTCCTTGGTCAGCACAGACAGGCATAGAGCCCACCAAAACATGCAAATCGCAATAACACAGATTGAAAAGAAATGCACAGTCCTAGGACTAAAAATCAACACAGCAAAAACCAAGCCAATGGCAATCAAATACAATACAGACCTGAACCCAATACAACTCATGGGAGAACCCATCGAATGGGTAGACAACTTCATGTACCTAGGAGTCAACATCAACATACAACTCTCATCACACAAAGAAATAGAAACACTTAAGCAAAAAATCAAATGCAGACAAAACGCCATGAAAAGAATCACCTCGCTAAGGCAGGGAGCCGTATACCATGCCCTTAGAATTTTCTACATACAGACGATAAGATCAACAGTAGAGTATGTCACACCAGTCCTCACCAATCTCACAAGTACTGAACAAAAAAGTTTTGAAGTAATCCAAAACAACACCTTAAGACTCATTACAGGAGCACCAATGTGAACCAACCTATGCATCCTGAGACATGTAACAAAACTACAATCTCTGACTCATAGGACAGATTGGAGAAATGCATCCATCCAGCTAAAATCCTTAAAAAATGACAGAGACTGTCCACTCAAAAAGGAGATCAGGAAATGCATTAATCTCCATGAAGAGATAGACCCTCCCAAAACATATGCTGGCAACCTTCTAGATACACTGAGAAGAGTAGGCATGCAAAATCATGCTGCAGCCATCAGGGAAGACACCCCTTTCAGTGAATATACAGAACCAGCACCCTGGGAACCAGAACCCTTTAACACAAACTACACAATTCTTCCAGCAAGCAAGGAAGCATGCACTACCCAACAGCTAAAGCAAGCAGCACAAGAAGCAATACAGTTGACAACTGCCACAAACATATACTTTACATATGGATCAGTAGACCTCAGCGTCCCAGCGACAGCAGCAGGAGTCTAATCAACAACTTAAAGGAAGCTGGAGGCTCTCCGACAATGCCTCCACACTACAGACAGAGCTGATAGCCATCGCCAAAGCACTGGAAGACTCCCAACACAGACTGGGTAACACTACAATACACACTGACTTGGAAGGAGCAATACAAGCCATCACAAAAGGCAAAGCTAAAGAAAACATCAAACTCCTAACGAGCATATGGGCACTGGCAAAAATCCACCAAAACAGAAACAGACAAATAACTCTCAACTGGATCCCAAGCCATGTAGGAATACAAGGGAATGAGGAATCAGATTCCCTGACAACAAGCAGGCTACACATAAACAATGTCAACATCAAAATCAACCACTCACTAACCCAACTAAAAATCATAGCGGCAGCATACTGCCAAACACAAGAGGAAAGCAGAATCAGGAGAGCCATCTTTGGAGGCTCCAAGACTGCAAAATGGTATGAAAACACCACACAACTCCAACCACACAGCATACCGAAGAACATGGCACGAGCACTAGCGGTAATAATACATCGGCTAAGGTTCGGATACCAATGCACATGGCAAAGGATAGAAAGCAACCCTAAACCATGTAGATACTGCGAAACAAATACAGAAGAACCACTGGAACACTATATATTACACTGCCAAGAAACACAACAAGTAAGACAAAGTCATAAAGGAAACGAACAATCAGTCACACAAATAACAAGACATATCCTAAACAACAGCCAACAGCTTGCAGGCTTCCTATGCTCCTACCCACCACCAAGGTAGGTGCAAGACACTGTCCTGAATAGCAAAACTCGGTGTCATCAGTCAAGACTCCTCACACCTCCCAACACCTCTATCCACTCACATACAAACCATAAAACACAGAACAACAAACCATCCACCCATTGCATGACAGACACAAAGACTCGCCAACATCAACCTTCATCACCCAACATCCAGAAGCGAAGCCCCGACTCTGGCATCTTTCATCACTCACTCACCCCATGCACAGCAATCCTTTCAGCCTCACGCATCAACAACACACACTACTTCCCACTCGAAATAGGAATGGAATAAGGAAATGTTTACGGACCTCACAAGCTAACTAATTAGCAATCTTTTTCTCAGACTCACACCCTTCCTTCTTCCCATCTGTTGGCCTCTCTGACTTGCCAACACTCACTACTATTGCACTTTTCCTACCATTGAAGGGCACCTTAGGGTTTAAAAAGGTTGGACAACCTTACCCATCAAATGTTTCTTTCCAATATCACACTCATCAACTCATGCATTATCACCAAATAAAGGACCATACCTACCATTACCACTTTCTCACCATCCTGAATTACGGGCTGCTCTGTGAGCAAGAGCCCGTGCTGACACAAGGTCAGCTTAATCAAAAACAACAACAACAACAACAACCACTGGAATTCAGTCCCTCAGCAGTTATCGCTTGATAATGTCCTGTGGATCAGGAGGAAACGTCACGTTGGAGAGAGAGAGAGAGAGAGAGAGAGAGAGAGAGAGAGAGAGAGAGAGAGAGAGAGAGAGAGAATTGTATAAGCAATAATAAATCAAATGACTCAACCGAATTTTACCATGCCCTTTGGTGCGTTGCTCGCCAGTCTAAGCAACAACGAGGAAGCCGTCATCAGAAAGTAGAGACGACTCTTTACAAGATTAATAGTGCTGAAGCAGCAGTCATTTTTAACAAAACATATAATAATAATAATAATAATAATAATAATAATAATCTAAAAATTAGATATAGAGACTCTTCACAAGATTAATAGTGCTGAAGCAGCAGTCATTTTTTTTTAACAAAACATGCGTGAATAGGGGTTTCAATAAAAACGTGAAAAATCTTTTAAAAGGCAACGAAAGCCTTATACAGAAGGTGTGTGTGACCTCTCCATCGCTACCGTACATGTATGGTACGATAACCCATAAAACAAACTTCCCTGCCAGACCAATTATCAGCTCAGTGGGTTCCGCATCTTATAAATTAGCAAAATATTTAGTGGATATCCTTAACCCATTGGTAGGTAACATCTCTAATGCCAATATTAAGAATAATGTGGACTTGATAGATAAACTAAATATTGTAAAAGTTAATAGCGAATCGAAACTTGTGAGCTTTGATGTAGTATTTTTATTCACAAAAGGGCCTATTGCTGATTTATTAGAGTTTCTATCGGAATTATTAGAAAACAAACAACTGGATATTCCATTTTCTAAAAGCACCTTAATTGAACTAATAAAATTGTGTTAAAGACTTTAAATTTGAATTCAATGGAAAATTCTACCCACAAAATTTTGGTATGGCAATGGGAAACCCTCTGTCCCCAGTGCTAAGTAATTTATATATGGAATTTTTTGAAAAGAAAATTTTAAATAATATAATTCCACGCAATGTACCTTGGTTTAGATATGTTGACGACATAATTTGTGTATGGTCAGGGAACGAAGATGTAAATAGCTTTTTTGCCAGGTTAAATCAGTTAGTACCATCAATTAAATGTACTATGCAAATAGAAAAAGATGAATGCCTACCCTTTTTGGATGTCCTCATACGGAGAAATAGTAGTGGGTTTAAGTAGTGTTTACAGAAAACTTACTAATATTTCTTCCTATGTACATTTCTATTCTGGACAAAACAATAAGGTTAAAAGATCAGTGTTTGCATCCATGTTTTTAAGAGCACTACGGGTATGTAGCCCAGAATATATAGATGAAGAGATAGATAAGATTAGGAATACAGGCAAGAAACTGAAATATCCAGGTAATGTACTAAAAAATGTATTAAAAGCGGCAAAAAAGACCATGTATCAAAATAAAAAAGAACCTTACAACAACAAAAATTTGCTTGTACTTCCTTATAATAGTAATATGAAAGATATCACACATCTCCTAAAGAATTTTGGTTTTAATGTAGTTTTTAAAAACAATAAAACAATGAAACAGGTACTTATTAAGAACTCCCCCGACAATGCTAAAGGATGTGTATATAAAATCCCATGTAAGTCTTGTGACAACTTTTACATTGGTCAAACGGGGAAAGCACTGGAAAAAAATAATAGAACAACAGAAACAATTTGTGAGATATGCACAGGGAAATAGTGGTAAATTTGTACATGTTAGTGAGAACAATCATGCTATTAACTGGGAAGGGGCAAATAAGCTGGTGTGTTCTAATAATGCATTGGAAAGGAATATCATTGAATCTAGTTTTATAAAAGAAAGTTACAACAATAATATGAACATCAGTCAAGGAATGTATAAACTTGATCCTTTAATATCAAAAGAAATTTGTAAACTTTTTAAATTTTAAGGTAGGCTGTAGAGATATATGAAAAATAGGATTATTATATTTGTAAACACAGTAAAGGGGGCAGTAGTGGTAATGAGATGTTCAATCCCGCCTCCCTGATACCTGTCAGGTGTGGACTTGTACCCTAAGCGGCAGTATCCCTTGAGAATTTATTGTAAATTTTAGCCAAATGATTTTTGAAAGCCACTCCTACCTTGAAACATGACTGTGGGTGGTTCTGCAGTCTCAAACGGTTGTGTGTATGTTCGTCAGTACTGTCTTTGTAGTATATATACTCTTGAATTCTAATACTATGTATCAGTCCTGTGTCAATGGCTTGAAAATAGAGCCAAAACCGGTCAGGACCTACACCCTGTCTTATTTTTTCACCAGTGGATATGTGTGATAAATGAATCACTTGCTAAAGTGATTATAATCATATATATATATATATATATATATATATATATATATATATATATAATATATATATATATATATACATATATATATATATATATATATATATATATATATATATATATATATATATATATAATGTTACGAGTGCCAAGTATCTGGTTACTACACTTACCATTCATTTAATGTTATCTCACAAAAGCCAGACACCTGAACCCTCATAACACGTTTAAACGACTGAATACTCTAAAGGCAACAGTGATCCCTTAACACTTACCAGTATTGCAGAAAATCAGACTAAGTTCATCAAAACAGGTGTGAGGTAATCTGTAAGTATTAATTAATCAAAGGGCATCACTCCATCAACAACTTTCAAACTCTAAGTATTTCCCTGATTTCAGAAGTCTAAGTACTTCCCTGGTTCTAAGTCACTTCAAGAAAATTGAAGGAAAGCAAATCAATTACCACTCTATGGTTCTACCTAGTATCAATATAATCATAATCATATATACTTATACTGGTGTAAGATAAAGAAAACACTTATAAAAATTTTAAATACAAAAATTTATTATTAAATTCAAAATTTATAAGTGAAATTCACAATATCAGGGAAAATTACTGTTACTTGAACACAAAGTAAAGTTTAATTAATTCTTGAATCAAATTAAGTAAAATTAAATCAAAACTAATTTATCATAAAATTCAAGAAAATTAATTTAATTGAAATTCAAAAGTGTTAGGCAATAATTGAAAATTTGAAATTAATTCACAAGTGCTAAACAACAATAAAATTTGAAAAGAATTCTAAGTAAATGCAAATCAATTCACAAGTGTTAAATTTAATTAAATGTGCAATGATAAAGCAATGAAAATAACCAAGTCAATTAAATTATGAATGCAAATGAAAATATAAAATAAAAAGATACACTTCAATAAGAAAATGAATAAGTGCACAAACAATGGAACAGACACAAACACAAAAAAAAAATCAGCAATGTGTAAAAGTGTAAATGTTTTCACTCAAAAGCACTGTAACCAACAGTTTTTACCAAACCAATTATTAGTTATTAGTTAAACACCATTCCTATCCGTTATAAGTTATTCACTGTCCCTAACAATTATTAGTTAACCACACTCCCTATCCATTATTAGTTGCAACTAATAAAAATATAACACACTTTTCCTTGGTATACCAATTTCTTTCTTTGCTTTGCTGCAGGCTTGATTCACACTTTCACAAAAACCAGGCGCCGTTACGAAATAATGTCTGTTCAGATTCCACAAAAGAAACTAAATAATACTAAATAAACTCTAAGAAATATCAAATACGAAATTCTAAGTTACGAGTGACCAATTTACGTTACGTTAATATAATCTCAAGGATGTCGCGAGAGAGAGAGAGAGAGAGAGAGAGAGAGAGAGATGTTAATGCCTCGAGGTCTTAAGATATAATGAAATCTCTTCCTTTACGGAAAAGCTGGAGAGGGCAGATGTCAAAACGTTCTTGGCACGAAAGCTTCTCGAAAGTTCTGAAATCTGATGCAATCTCACATACAAAATGTGCAACACCCACGTGGGACTTGACAAAGATATACGCGTACGAGTCCAGTCTGTTAAAAAAAAAGAAAGACGTACCCGACTCGATCGAGACGGAGAAGTCTTATCACGTACAATGACAGATTCTCCAAAACTCAAGTGAAGATTTGAGATCGCTTATCAAGACGCGTTGACAGATTAGGGAAGCAAACGGAGATCTCTCTCTTTTTACGTTAAATATATATTCTTTTACATTAAGTAATGCGAAATCTGAACACACATTTAAAACATCCTATTCTAAGCTATCTAGGAATCTGAAAAAATGTTGCATAATCTTACATGACATTTCAAAGAGGGGAAACATGCATTTTGAAAGTAGCAATATATAATTAATATATATATATATTATATATATATATATATATATATATATATATATATATATATATATATATATATATATATATATACCTTCAATTTCCTGAGCAACAGCTCGAAGGACAATCCAAAGAGGGTCAGGGAAAGGCACTATCCATATGCATTTTATATTATAATAATGGAATATGCCACCGTTTCACAAATCCTTATAGCTGCATTTTCTAGGCTGCAAACATCGTACATGGCAATCGGTGATCAAATAAAATCAGAATTACAAATTATAATAACATAAAACTTTCAGAATAAAATTACTAAAACATTTACTAAAAGAACAATCAAATGACTGGTGACCAACTACACAAAAGGAAGTTAAAAATAAACTACTGCCTTCACATAAAGTTACAACAAAAAGAGAGAGAGAAAAAATATATAATTATAAACATACAGAGAAAAAACAGCTCCACAAGACCATCAGGCAATAAACAATTGTGTCGACTATGTTTGGGAGTTTAGCGGCGGTAAGTTAATTTAATAATAATAGATTCCAGTATTGTTGAATCGTTTTCTTTTTGTACCCATCCTATTATTGAGAAGTCTTTATTGTCTATAAAAGTTTTGAATATTTTGGAATGGTTTAGAGACAAACTCAGTCCTCTAATACACCCAACGTTATATATAAGTACAAGTGCCCAGACGTGGTCAGGTGATCTATATCGGATGTACGAGGAGGTTTGCGAGTTCGCATTAAAGCTCATGTAGGGGCAGCTTCAGAACCGGGAGCATATTGTCCAGCCCTGAACAGTCTAATATCAGAAACCATTCCAAAAATAAGTAAAACTTTTATAGACAATAAAGACTTCTCAATAAAAGGACAGGTACAAAAGAGAACGATTCAACAATACCGGAATCTATTATTATCAAATTGACCTACCGCCGTTAAACTCCCAAGCATAGTCGACACAATTGTTTATTGCCTGATGGTCTTGTGGAGCTGTTGCTTCTCTGTCTGCATGTTTATTATCATATATGTTGCTTCTCTGTCTGCATGTTTATTATTATATATGTCTCTCTCTTTCTCTCTCTTTTTGCTGTATCTTTTTGCGAGAACAGGAGTTTGTTTTTAACTTTCTTCTGAGTAGGTGGTCACCAGCCTTTTGCTAGTTTTGTCTGTAAATGTTTTAGTCATTTTCTTCTGAATGTTTACATTTTTTATTATAATTTGTAATTCTGATTTTATTAGTTTACATTGACTGCCATGTTCGCTGTTTGCAGCCTAGAAAATATAACTATGAGGAATTGTGAAACGTCGGCATATATTATATTATAATAAAATGCTTATGGATAGTGCCTTCCCTACCTCGCATCACAAACACAAACACACACACACGCACACAGATTATTAATTATATATATATATATAATATATATATATTATATATATATATATATATATATAAATATATATATATATATATATATATATATATATATATATATGTGTGTATGTTGACTACTGGATGTGATTTGATCCTCTCATGTTCACATATGCAAACATTTCATCAACTGTCGTTGTTGATTGTCATTGCAGGTACACACACACAGTATTATATATACATATATATATAATATATATATATATAATATATATATATATATATATATAATATATATATATATATATATATATATAAGTCATATCACTTTTCCGTGATTCATATACATATATCGAGCTACAATGTCCTTTAATATCTAATTCGCTCTACCTCGGAATTAATATATTTTCATATATGCTTAACCGAAGGGGAATTTTTTCTCGATAATAGACTTGTCTGGATCGGCGCCCCGATCCAGACAAGTCTATTATCGAGAAAAAATTCCCTTCGGTTAAGCATATATGAAAATATATTAATTCCGAGGTAAAGCGAATTAGATATTAAAGGACATTGTAGCTCGATATATAATATATATATATATATATATATATATATATATATATATATATATATATATATATATATATATATATATATATATATATATATATAACTGTGTGTGTGTACCTGCAATGACAATCAACAACGACAGTTGATGGAATGTTTGCATATGTGAATATGAGAGGATCAAATCACATCCAGTAGTCAATGAATCTACAATCAAATACGCTATATAGATAGTATAATGACATAACGATAAAATCGTATTGCATTCAAATTTGGTGCTCATAATGTGTATTGTTATTAAATAAAAATCATTCCCTCATATTCCACTTGTATATATATATATATATATATATATATATATATATATATATATATATATATATATATATTATATATATATATATATATATATATATGTATAATATATATATATATATATATGTGTGTGTGTGTGTGTGTGTGTGTGTGTGTGTGTGTAATTATTTAATAGGTTTGGTTAAGTTCAATGTTATAATTTTTGAAAATATAATAAAGACGTAATTTCTAGTTCTTTCTGTTACATTCGTTATCGCGTTGTTTATACAGAAAGCATGTGTTTTATGGAATTAAAGTTTGGAACGGATGCGAAAATATGTCTAATACATCGAGAATTATTGGAACAATGTTTAAAAGATTGCTCGATTTAGGAATGTACGAACCATTTTTGTTGGTACTATGCAAAATGCATGTCAATAAGGCTTTATGATGACTTCATATTTTTGTTCGAAATTTTATATTTTGGCTTCAGAATCACTAAGAATATCAGATTTTTTTTTTATGAATATAAACACACGCGACACACACTCTTCCCTCTTACTATAATATAGTTGAAGCTTCTGAGAGAAAAACGCAAAACAGCGGTCATCGCAGCATTCGTATAAATACTTGTTGTTTAAAAAGTATGTATAAACAAAGGGTTACAGGATTGGTAAAGAAGGATTGATAAGTGACTCAAGGACTAGAAAAGCCAAATAAAACAGCGATCCATGTTTTTACGTGTTTACATGCCTGTTGGTCTATACGCCTTTTGGGATCTGAAATGCTTTTGTGTAAAACAGTAATATTTGCCTGATATGCTATTCGAGTGAATGAAGCAAAGTTTGTGGCCTCATTTCCTGTGGTTAACATTATTATTACCCTTGAAGAATTTAATATGTAGTTGTTCTCGTTTTCCTTAAAGGTTTGTCAGTTGACTGACATTTTTTTTTTTTTTTTTTTTTGAAACATGTAAATTTAGGTTAAGGAACTATGGTAAAACTTTGTGTGGTGACTCGTAAATTTGGAAAGGAATGCAACACGAGATGTCATATTTTCTGCCTCATTTTCCAGTTATAAAATAAAATATACACATAAGTCTCATATTAGACTTCAATAACGTTCATTTATTATTTTCTGGCTTCACATTTTTTACAGAGTTGAATATTACAAGTGATGACCAGGATATTCTCTGATTTTTTTATTCATTTCTTATCACTATGAACTTGATATATTCCTGGAGCTCAAAATTATGAATCATAATATTTTGAATATTTAGCCGTACTAAAATCCTGTTTGTTTTCATCATCGACATATCTACTTTTTTAGGAATTAGGGTTTACGTGATAAGTTTAGATCAGTCTAGGTTTTTGACATGTAGTTTTTACTAGATTAATGATCATAAAGATTATTTTCAGATTATTCGAAATTGATGCGTTAAAGAAATGACATTGATTAGTTTAATGCAGTATTTTATCCTAGAAAAATCTAATAAACAGCAGTGTTTAGCAGGATGCTACCTTTAAAAAATAATAAAAGAAATAAATATGAAAAATATCCTTACGAATAAAGCGTAAATTTAGAATGCTTTATTTAAAATCCGCGTAAGGCACACTTCACCTTGGGAATGAATTTAATCATATTTCTTATCCATTGGCAGGCATTCTGTCTGAAATCTTTTGTTAAGTCTAATTTCAATAAAAATTTCTCCGTCTATTATAAAATCATGCTTACGAAGGCAAAAGTTCACTGCTCACATCGCCTTAATTTAAGATTTCATTCGAACCTCAGTTCAGTCTTTCCTCAGATTTTTGTCGGAAAATTTCCTCTAGCTTAAATCTTATTCAGTATTAGCGAAGAAATATCACAAAAGGAGATGACGTCAAAATGGAATATTGAGGAAAACAAGGTCCGGAAAAATGAAAGTGCTTTACACACACAAACACACACACACACACACACACACACACACATATATATAATAATATTATATATATATATAATATATATATATATATATTATATATTTATATATATATATATATTAATTTTTTTTTTTTTAAAAATATACATAGTAGATATATATAATATATATATAATATATATATTAATATATTTATATATATTTATATATTATATATATATATAT
Organism: Macrobrachium nipponense; assembly: GCF_015104395.2. Taxonomy (NCBI): domain Eukaryota; kingdom Metazoa; phylum Arthropoda; class Malacostraca; order Decapoda; family Palaemonidae; genus Macrobrachium; species Macrobrachium nipponense. The sequence continues at coordinate 55,064,892 of NC_061100.1, forward strand.
ATAATTATTATATATATATGTGTGTGTGTGTGTGTGTGTGTGTATGTATATATATAAAATGTATATATATACTATATATATATATAATATATATATATATATATATTATATATATGAAATTAAAGCTAATCATGTTAAAGAACGAATGAGATGGAACACGATGAAAAACTATTAAAAAGAGGAGATTCTAATTCCATGTTGAGGGTCCAATCAGGCATTTCTCCTTTGTTTTTGGTCACTTTCCTGTTTTTCCGAGAAGTGTGTAGGACAGGCTGATGAGAAAGCAAAAGCGGCTCAGTGGATTTTCAGGAAAGTTCCCTCCTCTTTCCCTAATCTTTTCCCTCTAAGCTGATTTGCCTTACGAGGTGTATCAGCCCCACCTTGTCGATCAGTTGTTTAAAGGCTTCTTTTAATGACACATAATCAGCTTTATTCATCCTTTCAATGAAACTTTTGTAGGTAAAGTAAATACTTCTGCTATTGATTGTAATGTTTGTTGTTCTATTGGTTTTTACCAAGTTTTTATGAACCTATTCATTAGATTTACTATTATTCGTATATTATTTATTTTATTTCATTTGGGAGTCATTGAGCTGAACCCTGGGCCTACTACTCATCACAATAAGAAAACTTTTCAGAGTACTTTATTCAGATATTCGAGGTTTAAGGTACACTTTTCTTGATTTCCAGAGCTCCGCCAATAACTATGATTTGATTTTTTTTTTATCTGAGATACTTGTAAGTAGTAACAAGCCAAAGGTTGAGATTTTAATCCCAGGGTTTGATGGCACTACTTATTTATTGTCGTAACATCCCAAAATCTCAAGGTATAGATATATACACTAAGCCTAGACAACCTTTTTATTGTCAGAAGTGTAGTTGCCTTGAAGTTCTTTGTTCTAAGATTTTTAGTAAGTTCTACGATGTTTACGTATTTGATGTGATCCATAATAATAACATTGACGATTCCAGATATGACTGTCTCTTTGAAAGGATTAGTATGTTTAAGTCCAAGAGTTCAAAAGCATCAATCGTTATTTCTGGAGACTGCAATGCAAAGCACAGTGAGTAGCTTATTTTGTAATTCCGCAGCTTTGTCCAGCTAATCGATGACCCTACGCTTATTTATAGTAATAAATTAGACCTACTATGAGATTCAGGGCATCTGTAACACGGTTTTTTGGACTTTGCTCCTTATCAAAGCATCGGAGGTAGCTGAAAGTTGACATATCTATATTTTACAACCACACACAAATTTTGTCAACATTATCAATAACCTAAACCCGATAGTTTTAATTTTTATAGAGTAAAAATTATCTAGCCGATGCCATAGCCAATGATTACGAGGCAAGAGTCGAAAAACATTCATTACGTAAGCAAGGTAAACACCGTTTTACGAAATGTTGCCCTACCCATCCACCAGACAAACTCATTTACCTTGTTCCATCGGCTCTGAAACCCATAGCAGTCAAGAATGGCTAACGGGATTTGGAATTGTCCCCGTGGTTGCAAAACTGCATTTGTCTTACGACTTGCTACTTTATACAGTCAAGAAAAAGCCCGTGGCCATACTTACTATAGCCTGAATAAGTAATTATTCAGTTTCTAGTTTAAATCCAATGTTTATGGTCTGATTTGTATTTAGTGTAACGTGATTATAGTACTTGTAATGTCATTCAAGATTTTGAACATTTCCGTTAACTATTCACTATGCCACCAAGAGAGAGAGAGAGAAAGAGAGAGATTGTATGTAAACAGTCTTTAAAATAAGATTTTTCGCCAAAGTAAATACAAGCTTATATGTGCTAAAATCTCCAGCAGACCAACGGATCATCCGATATAATTTTTTTTCTTCTTCTTTAGGCCGTACGACCGTGTTGGATATAGACTTTATAAATGGCGGAACGATACTTAGATATGGGTGGGGTATCTGTGCTAGCGTAGTAATACTACTGTAGTAATAGCAGTAATATACATGAATTAAACGTTTAGGCCAACTGCTGGGATCCTTGAGGATCATTTAGCACTTCTTACAACTACTCGAGAAATTAGTTTTTATAGCCAGAAGTTAAATTTTCTAATCCAACAATGCCCATGATAGCCTTCAGTGTTATCCTGAATTATAACGAGGCCAAAGTGGGTGGAGCCTCATGAAGTCATCATTCTGACGATAGTGGTGAAGGTTTAAAGCCAAAATACGGTACCGGCTATTTTTTTTCAGTAAATAGGTAGATAGCCAATAAATAAAAATTGCTTGACATTGGATATAGCAATTATCAAATCAAGCTTGTCTACTATGTTTTTTGAAAATTACCAACTATTCCCTAAATCTTGTCAATTTGATTGTGACCTATAAAGTAGACTGTAATTTCTTAGGACACTTATTTTGGGAGCTAGACTAATAATCGAAGTGTTTTTGTATTTATTAACATATTTTGTTGGTTTGTTCATTATGACAGTTATCAGTGGAGAGGTTTCAGAGTTCATAAAGGTGTACTGCTTTGCTTGTATTTAAATTTTTATGTCATTGTTGCCAGAGGTCTAGCCTTCGTTACGTTTAGCCAATCATCCATCGAGAAAGATGAAAGAAATGATGTCATAAGTTACGTAACGAGTGCGTTCGAAACCTTTTCTCTGAGTAAGTTGGCCCGTCTTCAAAAAAAGTCACTTTTACATTATAAGTACCAAATTTATTCAACCTACGTAATGCAAAATACTGTCAAAATTTATGTGTAGATATAGTGTCTTATGAATAAGCGTTATATTTAGGAAACGCATAGATAAAAAGTTATTGCGAAAAAACCGTGTTACAGAGGCCCTGAATCTCATGGTAATATTCACAGATGTTCTAGCTATTGCCAAGTTAATGGTCTACAAGTATATACATAGGCCCTTTCGACCATTCTGCAATTGAGATATACATATCCATCGATCAGCATATTCCTAATGTGACATTGGAAAAAAGTATGACTGAGATCTAGAGTCAATTGGGATCATATTATTTAACCTTGCCAGGCAGTTAATATTTCAGATCCTATATCAGCGCCAGATCCCCAGAAGAAGTTAAATGAAATTCAGATTTTGAAGCTAATCAATCAGCTGATTATGCCCCTCTCCCTGATACTTGCTATCTGAATCTATTCATAGAAAATTTTCATTTATTTCTCGGGATGATAAGAAAATTTTTTATAATATTGATATCTGGATTGGAGATCTTGATGGCGTCTTCCTATTTTATTAAAGGTTTCTCGTGTGATGTCTCACTAAAATTGTAGATTTTTTAGATTTCTTTGGAACTTGGGGACATAATAAACCGGCCTGATAAATAATGTTTAAAAACTTTTTAACAATTATATCAAAGACGTCAGAGGGATACAGTTAGTCTTAACCCTAGATTACCACCTTGGTAAAGATCATGTTTTTCCATACGTTGTGAACCGGCATTAGCGCATAAGCATGAATATTACCCCCTCATTCCACGAGTCCTCTTTTCAGCAGTCTCCTAACTGTGTGAGATACTTTTGTTAGACTCCATTCGTTAATGTATGGTGGCTAGCTAGTGTTTATGGTAAACATATTGACTAGGGGTAGTGCTACTGATATGGTCTTATGGTAAACACCTTGACCAAAGATGTTGTTGCTGATATGATCTTATGGTAAACGTATTGACCAAGGGTGGTGTTGCTGATATGGTCTTATGGTAAACATATTGACCAAAGATGTTGTTGCTGATACGGTCTAATTGTAAATATATTGACTAAGGTTGGTGTTGCTGATATGGTCTTATGGTAAACATATTGACCATAGATGTTGCTGATACGGTCTAATGGTAAACATATTGACTAAGGTTGGTGTTGCTGATATGGTCTTATGGTAAACATATTGACCAAAGATGTTGTTGCTGATACGGTCTTATGGTAAACATATTGACCAAAGATGTTGTTGCTGATACGGTCTTATGGTAAACATATTGACAAAGATGTTGTTGCTGATACGGTCTAATGGTAAACATATTGACTAGTGTGTGTTGCTGACATGGTCTGATGTAAAACATAGTGACCAAAGATGTTGCTGATACGGTCTAATGGTAAACATATTGACTAAGGGTGGTGTTGCTGATACGGTCTAATGGTAAACATATTGACTAAGGGTGGTGTTGCTGATACGGTCTAATGGTAAACATATTGACTAAGGTGGTGTGCTGATTGGCTTATGGAAACATATTGACCTAAAGGATTGGTTGTTGCTGATACGGGTAATGGTAAAATATTGGACTTAAGTTTGGTGGGTTAAACGATATGGTTTAGGTAAACCATAATGACAAGATTGTTGCTGATACGGTCTTAATGGTAAACATTAGGGACTTTAAGGTTGGTTGTTGCTGATAGTGTCTTATGGTAAAACATATTTGACCAAAGATGATTGTTGCTGATAACGGCCTTAATGGTTAAACATATTGACTAACGGGTTTGGTGTTGCTGATATGGGTCTTTATGGTAAACTATTGACCAAGATGGTGGTTCAGGATGGTGGTTGCTGATACGGTTCTAATGTACATATTGACAGGGTCGGTTGGTGTTGTCGTGCTGCCACCTCCCCCCACCTCTACTACACAGGGTGAGTATTAGTACTAATGTTTTTTTTCCATGTATTTCTTACTTTGAGCGTAAGTTCTGCCAATAATTGGATACAATGCGCTGCCATGTTATACTACAACATATATTCTTTTATCCACTTTCTGAGAAAATATGTACTTTTGTTTTCTTTTTCGAGAGCATGGCACACACCAACCAATCCTGAATAAGCTCTGGGGGGAATGGATCTTCCTGGGGAACATATTGACTCCACGTGTGGCGAACGGGATCTACCTCCAATCAATAAAGACCTAGCAGTGAAACCCTGAGTAATTTTTGTTTTTGATTTTGCTTTGTAGCTTTATACATGATTTTCGAATATTTTTCAGTTTTTGAAATTTGCAAATTTTTGCTTAAGCTCATAATTTTCCTATATAGAAAACTTTGTATTTTTTTCTAAATAATAAGATTGAGATATGTTCAGTGAATATATGTTTTTAATAACCTAACCTTTGTACAAGATCTTTACCAAGGGTAGTTGTAATGTATTATTCTCCAGGGCGGTAATCTAGAGTTACAAAATCCTTCATGAAATAATATTTCATTGTGAAAACTACTCCAATCTGAACAAGAGATTAGGCTCCGAATAAAAGCGTCTTTACTAAATTAAGCCTAGATGTCAAATATACACTTTTTGTAAAAAAAATAAATAAATAAATAAAAATGTATAAACAGGATGATGGTACGGCAATGGGGTCACCATTGGGTCCTACATTCGCCAATACACTAATGTGCCAACTTGAAGAACTGTTAATAATCTAATCTAATCGTAAACATGTCATGCATTGCGTCTGAGAGAGAGAGAGAGAGAGAGAGAGAGAGAGAGAGAGAGAGAGAGAGAGAGAGAAGGGTCACAATAAAGATTTCTTTTAACGTTTTCTGTTCCATTTCATTCATCTTTTATTTTTGAATATTAAATAATTAATATCAGGAAAACAGTTAGTGTTTAATAATGTACCGCAGATAATGCCAAGAATTTATAGTAACCCATAATTTTTTTAAATAATTGTCACTACAAAGTGCGAGAACCCAAGGAGAAATTAAGAAGAAATTCTCACATCCTGTTATAGGTTCGCATCAGTATCCAGAGTATCAGAACTAAGGCTCCTTACACACATTCACGTATCAAGAGAACGTATGCTCACATATGTGAAACGTGGCCATACGTGTGGTGGAATAGCCTCAATCGACTGGACACGTGACACAGGCTGATGTGAGAACAGCAAGCGTATTATAGTGCACCTCAAATGTACACACAGTGCAAGCATGACGTGACAGTTACTGGCCCGACAAGCGGCGGCACACAAAAAAATTGTGCATGGTAGAGCACATAGCACCGACATGCGTTACTGCCTCACATCAACCTCATGATGCCCCCACATACTGCGGGGTTAAACCTCAGCTATAAAAGGGCCAAGCTGCACAGGTGATAGTAGTCGCTGTCATCTCACTGCAGCCTCAAGACATACTCCTATCCTGCTGAATCAACCTGGAGAACATCACTGAAATTCGTGAACTTATAACTGCACCAAGTAGGCATAGCAGAGAAATGTTACCGGTCACTATAGAATATGTGCAATCCACATTATTGCTGGACATTGCAAAGTCTGCAGCAAGTCACACACTAAAGAAAAAGAGGTTGCAAAGGAGGGTTTTGGCGTGGCCATACCTGGGTAAAAAGAATGGAACAAGGCCATTATGACATCCTGATGGAGGAGTTGGCAACTGGTGTCTGAAGGGGTCGATGTAGGTGATGTCTTTGTGGAGTGGGTATCAGCAGCTACCAGGGTTGCTGGAGTTTTCAAAGCCCCCTTCGCTGTCCTCTCTGTGGATTCCTTCAGCATGTCTGCAATCTACTGATGGTGACTCTGGTCCAAAAGAGCAACTGACCTGCAAGCCAGCTGCCCGCCCCTTCTATCCCAGTTCACAGCGTTTCCACGTCGTCCTGGGTACCTGCAGAGCGGTGGGGTTGCTTTGCTGCTTCTGCACCATATGGAGACCCATGCGGTGCAAGGCGGGAGCCCTGGAGTGGCCTCATACCACGCGTATGCTCTCCGCCACCATGAGGCCGTCCCCATATTGACACCACGCTGTGTGGGTCGAGCCGTGCTAAGTGACAAATGGCATAGCCAGCCACGGATCTTTTGAGCAGGTTGAAAGGTCCGTGGCTCCCCACGTGCACTTGGGTGGTGCGTAACGACTTCCTCGATGCCTACCCGCCTGACCGCGTACTTACATTGCATTTACGTTGTAGGCTGTTGTCAATTACCAATTTTCACTCGTCCGTGGAAATGCATGCCATGATACGTGAATGTGTGAACGGAGCATAAGGCACGTTAGCCCATTTTGATACTCAAAGTGTGAGTTACAATCCTGCTATCGATGTCAGAATTTCTTCATAATCTCTTCTATAGATCTTAGGCTTTGTAGTGACAAGTGTACTTAAAAAAATATTAGGAAATCAAGTAGTTAAAAGGGCATTGTGATAATTTATTTGCATATGTTTTTACTTCCACAGCTGCATCTGGATCTGATGAGGTCAAAAAATCTTTAAATTCAGACAACTGAGGCATATATATATTATATATATATATATATATATATATATATATATATATATATATATATGTGTGTGTGTGTGTGTATATATAAATATATATATTATATATATATATGTGTGTGTGTGTGTATCTATATAATATATATATATATATCTATATATATATCTATATATTATCTATATATTATATATATATATATATATATATATAATGTAATATCTAGATATATATAAAATATATATATATATATATATATATATATATATATATATATATGTATGTATATATATAATATATATATAATATATATATATTATATATAATATATTTATTATTTATATATATACGTATAGAATATATATATATATATTATAATATATAGATATTTTATATAGATATATATATATATATATAATATAGTATTATATATCATATATATATATATGATATATAATATATATATATATATATATATATATATATATATATATATATATATATATATATATATATATATATAAATATATATTATATATAGATATATATATATATATATATATACTATATATATATAGATATATATATATATATATATATATATATATATATATATATATATATATATATATATATATATATATATCTATATATATATATATATATATATATATTATATATATAAATATATATATATATATATAAAATATAATATATATATATATATATATATATATATATATATATATATCAATTCGAGCTACAAATGTCCTTTAATATCTAATTCGCTCTACCTCGGATTTGATATATTTTCATATATGTACCGAAGGGGAATTTTAAGTTGATAATAATTTCGTCCCCTCATGGGATCGAACCACCGTCCAGTGGACGGGAACGAAATCAGGACCGCCTAGTGACGTTATCAAGTCGATCCCATGAGTGGACGAAATTATTATCAACTAAAAATTCCCCTTCGGTACATATGTGAAAATATGTCATTTCCGAGGTAGAGCGAATTAGATATTAAAGGACATTTGTAGCTCGAATGATCTATATGAATCACGGTGATGTGACGATTAATTCATATATATGTAATATTATATTATTATATATATATACTAGAATATATATATATATATATATATGATATATATATATATATATATATAATATATATATATATATATATATATATCTATATATATATATATATATAGAGCATTCAATGGATGTAAATGGGAATACTTAACATTTTTTAGGTAAGACTTTAATGAAGGGTTAACGGAGAAAGCCAAGCGACGGTATTTAACGCATGAAAATCGCAATTAATGGATAACGGATCGGGAAGTCAGAGGGCGAATCGAAGATTTCTGAAGTAGTTCTGTTATTTGTTTGGCTTTTAATCGTTACTTAACATCAGTAAATGAAGCATGGCTGGTAAATGAACCTGATCCAAAGATGTAGAATTATTTTGATGTGAAGGCGAAAAACTGATCTTTTTCGACACTCAAGTCAGAATTAGATATTTTGTCGTTCTTCTTTATAAATGTATGAAGACTGTTAATTCATATTGAGAGGAAGCAGTTCTGATTTTTTTAATTGGGAGGCATAGCAGAAACCTCAAATTACAACGATTTTCAGAAATTATTCTCTCAATGATCTGCCAACACTGTCGAGGATTATAGTATATAGCTTTATGCAAGGTAAATGCCATTTATCGCAGTTTGACGTTATATAAATGCAATACCCAAGACACTTTTCGTGTGCAACGTGGAATTGTCGACAAGGAATTAGTTTTTGGCATTATCATTGCCCGGGAAGAGTTTCGAAGCGACGAATGTTCATGGAGACATTTCGATGCAAATGATCAAGATGTGCAGTTTGGGAGATGACATCATTTATTCTGAAGTTCCTTGACAGTTAATATTACGTGACTCTTCCGGAGGATCAGAATCCATATTATTGTTTTCTTAGAACCAAGGAACCGGCTATTTATTCTCTCTTTTAAAATCACTCATTTTTGCTTTTCAGCATTATAATTTCTTGTCACGGCAAATGGCTATTTTTCTCGTAATTATATATCAGAAATATAAGGCTATTTATACTTGGGCACCACAACCTTAAGAGTTGATATTGTAATTAGTGTCTTTCATATGCAAAGCACTGAAATCATTGCAGAGTAATAAAGACATTTAAGTGATTAAAGATAATACTTTTTAAGTGAAACGATATTGTCTTAATGAATGAACAGAAATGCAAAACATTCATCTAAATCAATTATCAGAACCGAGAGATCAAGAAACCACTCAACTTTCATCTCTCCAAGTGATCTAGAACATGAAAACTGAATAACTATAGCATATACTATACACACACACACACACACACACACACACACACACACATATATATATATATATATATATATATATATATATATATATATATATATATATGTATAAATAATATATGTGTGTGTGTTTATTGTACACACACACACACAAATATATCTATCTATATATATATATATATATATATATATATATATATATATATATATATATATATATAAATAAATATATATGTGTGTGTTTATTGTATACACACACACACACAAATATATTATATATATATATATATATATATATATAAAATAAATAAATATATATATGTGTGTGTGTGTATATACACACACACACACAAATTATATATATGAATATATATATATATGATATATATATATATATATATATATATATATATATATATATATATATATAAATATTATATGCGTGTATATGTGTGTGTGTGTGAATTTAAGACTCGATGAGGATGCAAAAATGGATTTACTGCATCTGACTACGAAAATAGAACCCCGATCGAGTTCTTCACCACAAATAGAAAAGGTCGGCTGAGGTCTAGATTCAAATTCAAGTGAAACCTGTAACGAAAACTACAAGGGTTAAATTTACAGGGGATGTTTTCACACTTCTAAATACTCTACGATGTAGGGTGCCAGCAAGGGCGCTAATGACCCTCGAGGTCCGATTTAGTACGGGAAACAACTGCCTGTGCCCTGTAGCACTGGATATATGCGGAGATGCCACCCACACTTTAAGCTTGCTTAATCTTACGTTCTCAGAGCCTCATCAGAGGGCAAGGAATAAATTAATTACTACTCAAACGTTACTGTATTGAGGGAGGAGGGGGCGTTGGGCGGGAAGATGTGAACACAACCCCAAACATACTTTATCTCCTTCAGTAAATTATCTTAGCAATTGCTAATATCAGAAGGTCAATCAAACAATAAGCATTTGCACACCCCATTCAAGGGAACCACAGCTCTTATATCAGAGTATCTTACAGAATGAGGGTAACAATGAACAATTGCACAAGTCCAGGCACAGGAAAATAACAGTAAGATATAAAGTAAGAAGTAATACAAAGACTGCCACCGAATCCGCACTTTACCTTAGAGATTGTTCGTAGGGTCCTGCTTCTCAAGGGCGCCAATGGAGGGGACCTTCATCCAAATTCTGTCGATGATGGTCCAGGGCAACACGTGAAAGGGTAAGGACCCAGCTGTGCTGAGTCTGACCCGAGCGCTG
>NC_061100.1:55080691-55090691 GCF_015104395.2 Macrobrachium nipponense
AGGAAAAAAAACTATTATATAATTTTAACATGAAATCTGCTTTTGTAGACTGTATAACTCCAGTATACTAAATATGAAATATATGAGATATTTTGATGCATCATATACATATCTTTTTTATGATTATCCATAACATCAATAAACTACCCTCACGAATCTCACTTACCCCATAATTTTAAGTATTATTGTGCAACCCATACACATCTTTTTCATAACAATCCAAAGCATCAATCAACTAAACATTTTGATGCATCACACATATAAAAATCAATAATTTTATTACTATCCATATCATCAGTAAACTAAACACACTTAATATAGTTTCAATATTTTGATGGGTCACATTCATATCTTTCTTATAATTATCAATAACATCAATGAATTCAGCTCTGCAGTTTATAAAATAGTTTAATGCATCACACACACACATGTATACATATACATACATACATACATACACACACACACACACACACACACACACACACACACACATATATATATATATATAGATATATATATATATATATATATATATATATATATATATATTATTCTTCTTCTTCTTTCCCACTGTTATCATTACATTAAGGGGTCAGTTGCTTGGTGCCCTACTCCACTGCCTTCTGTCAAAGGCATCATCGGGCATGGTTTATTGTTTGGCAAAGGGGGTTTTTAGACTGCATACCCTTGTTGTCATCAACCACAGTTATTGGTAGTGGGTTTAACCTTTTACTAAGAAGTATGACTGCAAGGAAGCAGTTTCTACAGCTATTGCCAGTGGGCCTAGCCTTTTACTATAAAGTACGACTTCAAGGCACCAGTTTCCACAATTATTGGCAGTGGGATTAGCCTTCTACTAAAAATTTAGACTGCAAGACAGCAGTTTCTACAGTTATTGGCAGTGGGCCTAGGCTTTCACTAAAATGTAAGACTGCAAGGCAGCAATTTCCACAGTTATTGGCATTGGGATTAGGATTTTACTAAAAAAGTACGACTGCAAGGAAGCAGTTTCCATAGTTACTGGCAGTAGGCCTAGCCATTTACTAAAAATTACGACTGAAAGGCAGCAGCTATCCTTTTAGTTGCCTCTTGCGACACGCAGGACCTACGTTGGTAGTGTTCTTACACCCCTACCACAGGATATATACATATATATATAACCCACTAATCAAAGCTAAACAAGTGGCAACTCTTACCTTTCAGTTGCTGGCCATCTCTCTCTGCAAACATTATCAAACTAGGCTAATGAATTCATGCAAACACAAAAATATGCTATTTATTTCCCAAACTAGATGAACATAATTTGGAACCAAGTGACTAAATAATGTCATATTAAGAACTAAGTCTGACCCACAAAAAGAACTATCAATTATCATTCTATTCGCCTCAATCAGACTAAGTAATCACCCCCAAACTCCCAAATTTTCAACCATTACATTTCAATAGTTAAGTATTTAGAGAATCCCGTCTCTAGAATAATGACATGGGACCCATCTGAAACAAAGAAACATATCCATTATATTCCCCAAAACACAATTAATTAACCCTCTTACGCCGATTGGACGTATTAAACGTCGAGTCAAAATGTCTCCCGTATGCCGATTGGACGTATCATACGTCGGCTCAAAAAAGTTTTTTTAAAAATTCGCGGAAAAATACTTATAGGCCTACCAGCCAAAAACTTTTGAATCACGCGCCTTGGGGGATGCTGGGAGTTCACGGATCAAGGCGTTGTTTTGTTTACAATCGCTACGCATGCGCGCAAGCGCGAATTTCTTTCTTATCGCACTAAAAAGTATCAGTGACACATCTCAAAAATTATTTCGTCACTTTGACATAATTTTTGCACCATTTTAAATTATCCTTTACATGAAGTATTATATATGAAAATGTGCGTAATTTCATGTAAAATATAACAAAAAAATACTCATGATTGTTGCTTTTATAAGTTTTGAAATATTTTCATATAAATAACAATAAGTGCAAAAATGTCAACCTTCAGTCAGTTTTGACTCTACCGAAATGGTCGAGAAACGCAATTGTAAGCTAAAATTCTTATATTATAGTAATATTCAATCATTTTCCTTCATTTTGCAACAAATTGGACGTCTCTAGCACAATATTTCGATTTATGGTGAATTTATGAAAAAACTTTTTCCTTACGTTCGTGCGATAACTCTTCCGATAAATTTTTTCGTGCGATTGTCCTAATGTTTGCACCCTTTTAAATTTGCCGTTACATAAAGTTTTATATATAGAAATGTGCGCAATTTCATGCACAATACAACAAAAAACAACCCATGGTTGTAGCTTTAATCAGTTTCGAAATATTTTCATATAAATAACGTTAAGTGCAAAAATTTCAACTTTCGGTCAATTGTAAGCTAACTCTTATATTCTAGTAATATTCAATCATTTACCTTCATTTTGCAACGACTTGGAAGTCTCTAGCACAATATTTCGATTTATGGTGAATTTATGAAAAAAAAAAAAAACATTTTCCTTACGTCCGCGCGGTAACTCTTCCGAAAAAATCAATTTTTTTTGTGCGATTGTCGAAATGTTTGCACCATTTAAAATTAGCTGTTACATAAAGTTTTATATATGAAAATGTGCGCAATTTCATGTGGAATACAACTAAAAATGATTGAAGGTTGTAGCTTTTCTCTTTTTTCGAAATATTTGCATATAAATCACGATAAATAGAAAAAAAAACCACGTTCGGTCAAATTTGACTCTACCGAAATAGTTGAAAAACGCAATTGTAAGCTAAAACTCTTACGGCCTAGTAATATTCCATCATTTTTCTTCATTTTGAAACAAATTTGAAGTCTCTAGAACAATATTGTGATTTATGGTGAATTTTTGAAAAATATATTTACCTTCACTCCGCGCGCCGATTCGCGGCCGCAAGTCTCCGAAATACGTACATCGCATTATCCTAATATTTGCTCCTTTTCATATTAGCCGTTTTATAGAGTTTCATATATCAAAATGTGCGCAAATTCATGAAAAATACAATAAAAAATAATTGAAGGTAGTAGCTTTTTCCATCTCCGAAATATGTGCATATAAAAAAATATATATGTAAAAATTTTGACATTCGGTCAAATTTAACTAGTCCGAAATGGTCGAAATCTGCAATTCTAATCTAAAACTCTTACAGTACCGTAATATTCAATCATTTGTCTTAATTTTGAAACAAATTGGAAGTCTCTAGAACAATATTTAGAATTACGGTGAATTTTTGAAAATAACATTTTTTTACGTCCGCGCATTACGAATGCGTAGATCATTTTGTGATAATATTTTACTGGTGTTGTTTTTATTGTTTTACTATGTATTATATATCAAAATGATTGCAATTTAGTGTACAATACAACAAAAAAAAAGTAACTCGTTAGCTTTGACCGTTTTTTGCACAGCGTGATTTGAATACAATTATCTATGAATTTTTTTTTTCGCTACCATATATCGCATTATTTACATATGATAATGATATTATTTTTCATTTCTGATGATTGCATACAAAACCTGAGGCAATGGAAAAAAATGAGCCGAAAATTAACTCTTAATCTTCAAAACTAAGCGAGCTGTGATTTTTTGAAAAAATTATTTTTTCTGCTTCCGCGCTCACTCCAAACCGGCGCCGTCATACAGGAGAGGTTTTGATTTTTAGGGCTTCGGCGTAAGAGGGTTAATTAATGTTAAATAAATGTATACACATCACACTTCTCTCTTTTCAAAGGCAACTGTTCCTAAGTCTTTTAAATGTGCCATACCTCTTCGATGGGTTTCTTCGAACACCTCGTGTCCTCCGAACTGTCTTTAACCTTGTCTCAGGAGCGTGTGGCTTTTCTCACTAAGTATTGGGCGATTAGACCCATCATTACACGTGCAAATGCACGTAGTTATCAGCCACACCTTAAAGTCCCATAACAATTGGTTGTACAGGCCTCGGCCTCACAAATGCATACTCAACAATTCCTTCTTCGAGGAAGGCTGTCGCTAGGTTCTTTCTGTCTCCAAGCCAAGAAAGCTGATGCATCACAATTCTCCGCCACATTTACTTTCTTCTTTAATATGCATATATATATATATATATATATATATATATATATATATATATATATAATATAATATATATATATATATATATATATATATATTTATATGAAGATAAAAGGTCCATAAAACACTGTTTGAACATTGCAACCATATATTTTGAGCACTTCCTTCTGTGCTCCTGATCAGAATGAAGTGCTCGAAATACATGGTTACGACGTTCGAATAGTGATTTGTGGGCCTTTTATCTTTATATTTTTCTGTTGTATAAAAGTAAAGATATATATATATATATATATATTAATATATAGATATATATATATATATAGATATTATATTATATATATAATATATATACATTTAATTATCCATCATGATAATTACCAAGTAAAAATACGCAATACTATTCAAAAATATTTAGCCAAAATTAAAAAGTACTAACGAAATGGTTAGGATTGTTATTTTGCAACAAGCTCAATAATACGACGGGAAGCTTCAGTAATAGCGGAACGAAGATCAATACAGTTTGGATCTGTATTTTCATTTAATTCTCAGCACCACTGAAAATGCCGACTCGCAAAGACATGTTGATGGAAATAGCAACAGTGCTTGAACAGCAGGTTCAACAATCCGTCTGTATGAATTTCGCATCAAGAACCAAAACTTATATAAATTCTCAGAGTACAGAATCATCATATAGGAGTTCTACCAGCTCCTCTTGCATACCTGTCCCACCATGCAGCACCTGAGCATTAACGGTAAAAGGATTCGTAAGATACATAACTTCAACTTCACCAAGGCTTGGAAAGTGGCCACCAGTTTCTTCTTCCAGCTTCATAAAATGTTAAGTGACTAATTTTGTGATAGTGTTGGTCTTAGACTGTGGATTTTGATCTAGAAAGTCTGTTACATTACTATATGGAATCAGACTGGATAATTCCCTTCTACAGCCGAAGTTTTGCAAGAAATGCTTAGAGCTTACATATAAACTCACAAACTGTTACGTCTGTTCCTTAGAGAGACCTGTTTAGCATGTTCAGAGCATTAAATATAGCAACAAGGTAAGCAAGTTTCAAAGGGAAGGAGCGAGTCTTAAAGGCAGTGACAAAATCTTCATACTTGTAGGAATGCTGAAAAAATTCAGCAATTCTCTCTAAAGCTCATAAACACGATTTGTGACATTTCCTCGGGAAAGCCAGCGTACATCAGTATGGAATAGAAGTACACTTTGATCGGCACCAAAATCTTCACACACAAGTTCAAATAACCGGCTGTTAAGAGCACTCCCTTTTACATGGTTAACAACCATCTTGACCATGAGAGAAAACACACTAAATAGTTCAATAGGAAGGACCTTGCAAGACAAAGCAAATTGATGGATCATGCAGTGCATAAGTGTCACATATTTGGAAGATATCTTCTTCTTCAGTTGTGGCTTCTAGTGCTGCATGCATCACCATCTCCTCCTTAATGCCTTCATTCCTTATATGTCGAACGAATATAGTGATTGAGCACAATTTGTCAAATCTGTAGACTTATGTTGAATTGCAAGCACAATTTCAGACAGAAATCTCACTAATCACTCGCTGAAAAATATCTGCTGACATTTCTTCAATTCGTCGTTGGATTGTATTGTTAGACAGGAAGATTGAGTTGACCTTTTTTAACAGATTCGTCTCCAAGGACACAACATACCATTTTGTTGTTGCTGGAAGAACAAGATCATTCCCAATGGTATGAGCTTTCTTTTGCTTGGCAATCATAGGTGAAACTTCACAAGATGCTTTCATTGCTGTACTGGTTTGTTGGAAAAACCTACTACTTGGATCAAGTCGTTGTTGAACATTGCTTCTTTACGAGTGAAAAATGCAAGATATTTGTCTTTGAATTCTGGATAAGCTCTCTCCAGATGTTGAGTGAGAAGGCTTGGCATCATCGAATCATTGTCCATTGTTTTTTGACAAAGTGCACATAGTGGAATATCCATACCATTGTTAACTGTTAATGTAAACAATAACTGTAAGTAGGTTTGCGAATATTTTCTCCTTTTGCCCGACATTGTTCACCTTCCTGAAGGATAGAACGAAAATAATAAACCTTTTGTGTCGAGTGTTGCACAAAAATGTTACCTACACATACCAGTAACATAAACATAAATGAAAATCATCCATATTATTAACCCTTGAGAGACGGGATAAAACCTCAATATGCAGCACCCCAGGCCGGGTAAACTTTGAGGTCGGCAAATTTAAGAAAAAATACATCAGTGGAAAGAGGAAGATATGAAAATACACAACGTGTAAGAAAAGGAAAAACAAAAAAATTTTCCTTACCTTTTACAAGAAGTTGAAATTACTAGACAACCCCTAATGGGACTTTCTTTTACAAGACAATGTAATCTTATTAAGTTATACACGTATTTTTATAATCAATGTATTTTATTTTGTAAAATTATAATTCCAGCTCATACAATATCAAAACAGATCAGAACTAAATTCGGTAAAAAATTCTGAGTATATTTGGTATACAATATTCATTTAAATTTAGTGAGATCGAAGATGTAATAATTTGGGGGGGATTTTTCATGTCTTTTCTAATATTTCTTTGCATTTTTCTTTGCAAAATTCCAATTATAACTTACATACAATCATACAAGGTAAGAACCAAAACGAAAAGCAACCACTGGTTTTATTTATGACCAAATATATAATAAGATGTCATGTGAAATAGAGAGAGAGAGAAAGATGCAGTACTTACTTCCTAGAAGTCAAGATCACAATTAGCTCACGAGCTGCCTGCTTCTTGATTTTAGCCAGTCTAAAAGTTACCACTAGTGAATTTATGGGCGATATAAGTAATGTAAACTCTTATCCTCCCGATTCCTTCAAACTGATGGTGCATAATATCGATGCTCACCATTAGTGAATCCATCCACTACCAAAAACCTGTTATTGCTACTCATATGAGGGGATCGTCCTTATAGTGAGTATTACTGTGAGTGGCAATCTCAGCGGAGATTACATCATATATTACACAATACTGGTTATTCTCTCAGGTCCAGTGTACCCCCTGAAGAGGTAAGGAACCCCGCTTTATAGACTCTATCTTGTTTACAGTAACAATTGATAAAGTGGATATAATAGCTATGAACCAGTATGCTTCCTGTTCTTTCTTTAATAATTACCCTTTGAGAAGTAACTAAATTTTTTTTACATCTCTCAAAAATTAATATCTAACCTGCTCTAAGAATTCTTTTCTTTCTTATATTCATTATCTTGCTTTGCCGCCCATAAAATGAAGGAAATATATATTTGGAATATATAAATCTCTTTAGAAATGAACTCTAGTTTAACTTCGTGACTTGAATATTACGACTAGAGAAAACTGAAATAAAAGTGAGGGCACAATTTCTACAAGTATAAGCAAACTTCGGTCCTTTTGTAAACTCTCGTAAGTACTTACCTTTTTTATTATTTATAAATGGAATCTTTTGCATTGATAAAACAACGCACACACTAATACGATATAAATATTGAAAAATATGACTATAATGTATGGCAATGAAGATGAGAGAACAAATTTTTACTAATATTTCAAGGTGGAAAATGATCCCAAGTGAAACTAGATGAAGATAAACTAGAAACGCTGCCAAATAAGAGCCCGCATTTTCTCCTACTGTAAACAATAACATAGCTTTTCACACCGGATGCTCCGTGAATGCGCGTAAATAACTGTCCGAATGATGAATGTTGAAATATAACACCGACAAGGAAAACACATAAATAGTAATGAAAACATGCAAATACGTCAAGTTCCCAATACCAATAAACCCCATCATACATCACCGCTTAAGAAAAAATCTCTCTCTCTCTCTCTCTCTCTCTCTCTCTCTCTCTCTCTCTCTCTCTCTCTCTCACACACACACACAAATTTGCAAGAAGTATATAATTTAACACATCTGATATCTGTTAACAGAGTTGTTACGCACTCCATACAGAGTAAAAAATATATTTATAAATGTTATTTCATCTGTCTAATGCTATTGCCTGACCTGTAACTTTCTTTTTGTATTTTAATTTGTGAATGTATTTTGACAGAATTATAATGTAGTATCATCAACCTAATTTTATTCTTGAGATTTATCTGAGTTCATCAACGGATAAAAAAGAATATTCATGAAAAAAAATAACCATTGCCATTAAGAAAAATAATAATAAAAAACAATGAAAATGATACTTTCCAAAAAGATAAGATTTTTTTTAAATTCTGTGCTAACGGAAGCATGAGTCTGCGAGTGTTAAGTACCCGTATAAATACGAGTACTTAGCAAACAACGGATATATACTTGCTGTTTGTTTTCCATTACCGTTTCTCTTATAACCCTCTTCTCTTGTTCTCAAGTAAACAGTCTTAAGACCTTATTAAAATCAAACAAATAAAGCCTGTCATTTCTTTATACACCGGTGTCTTCTCTGCCGTAGTAACATAAAACCATTTAGTTTGCCACTAAAATTTTCATTTCAAACATGTTTTTAACACTTTGAATTAGCAAAACGTTGCTCACAATATAGGTCATTTTAAAGATGATAAGGTAACCAACATCATCTAACTCCATGTGCTGGTAGTGATAATTTTAAGAAAATATGTAAGAAGTAAATCGTACACAACACGTTCATCTTAGAATTTTGATAGCCACGTCTTCTAATAGCCACTCTCATCACGTGTTTCACGCTTTACCAGAATGAATAAAGAAATGAAGAACACTAGAAAATTAACGAAATGAGCTATATATTATGTCTATAAACATTTCAAGCGAAAATACGTCATCTGCCACTGTTGTATTTTTAGGAAACTTGCGATTATCTTTCCTTTTCTTGTATACAAGCTAGCAGCAGCCCTAGAACTAACGGGGCTTCCTTAATTAAGAGCTATGCATGTTCCGTTTTGAAAACGTGAAAGAAAAAATGAAGAAAAAAGTTGAACGCCATATTTAACAAATGGTCTTTTTCACTATCTTTTGAGGGTGCTAATATGAAAAATACCTGGTTGCACTCATACATTCATACATAAATATATTTCAAATAGTTGTGTTGGTTTTATTGCTAAGCCATCTTCAGAAGACTGATACAAAGTGCAATAAATTTAACCAATAGTACTAAAGAGTACACAAAGATATTCAAGTCAGCCATAGAGACAACTGGTGACTGTAATCAAAATTAAAAAGCATGACGTCATGAATCCCTACCAATGGGAACACGATTTTCCACATGATTGACGAATAGTATCATTTGTTTACATACTAAGTTCGGAAGGTATATTTTGGCCGCGGCTTATGTAGCCAAATATTTATGTTTGTGGATGTAGCCATATATTTAAGTTTGTGGATCGCATTTTGATTATACTAGCACATACTCTTAGAATCGAATATTCCAGTGACAATTCATAAGAAATACGACAGTATTGTGTTTGCAGTGCTGCCCAGCATTCATGGTGTAAAGAAAAACTCTTAGACACATGGTATTAGGAGAAATCCTGGCTGCAGGGTACCAAGATCAAACCCAGAATGCATGGTGTAAAATTGATAATCCTGAATACATGGTATATAGAGAAAATCTTGAATGCATGGTTCTTAAATTCGTGACGTAGTCCTGATGTTTCATGTGACGTCACTGTCTCGTTATATATATATATATATATATATATATATATATATATATATATATATATATATATATATATGTGTGTGTGTGTGTGTGTGTGTGTGTGTGTGTGTGTGTGTGTGAGTGTGTACTAAAAAGGTTCACTCATAAACACACAAAATTTGAAATCACATATTGGCCCCTACAGTTGTTTTGCAAAGTGGAAATGTCCTTTAATATCTAATTCGCTCTACCTTGGAAATAGTATATTTTCATATATGTTAACTGAAGCC
>NC_061100.1:55095691-55115691 GCF_015104395.2 Macrobrachium nipponense
AAATATACTTAATTTTAGTGGATACATTGTGTTTACTTTAAAACCAATATTTCTGGGCAACCAGTATATTTTTACACCACTCAATAGACTACTTTCTTTTTGCTGTATCCTTTTTTTGTTGGTCCTACGCAGTCACTGATTTCATTATACTGTTGCTAACGCAACCACATTGGGCCAAGTCATTAATCTGTAGTTTTTGAGGTCACTGAGATTAATAATTGCACTCCTGATGCCTTTAAGTCTAAGTTCAGCACCGATTGGGATGTTGGGTGAGAAGTGGGTGAAATGTAAAAATAACCTGACTGACAGATATATAGTGTGTAATCCATAGTTTTCAAGGTTGCTGAGAAGAATAGTGACACTCAATGCCTTTAAGTCCATGCTCAGCCCTTAATAGGGAGAGGGGGTGAGAAGGTGTGGGAAGAGGGTGAAATGTAAAAATAATTTAACAGGACCGATAATAGCATTTAATCCATAGTTTTCTACGTTGCTTTCCTTAGAAGACTGGTGACACTCTCGATGGTCTTCATGTCCAAGTTCGGCACTGATAGGAGGGTGGGGATGAAAAATCGGTGGGAAGGGGGTGACATGTAAGGATAACCAAAAACACCAGATATTAGTGCTTAATCCATAGCGTCTCAAGGTCACTGAGAGAAATAGTGACTCGAAGCCACTGAAGTCCAAGTTTAGATTGGTAGGAAGAGGGGTGGGCGTGGGGGTGAGAAGGGGTGGGAAGCGGGTGGCATGTAAAAATAACCTAAAGCAACAAATATTCTGTCTAATCCATAGTTTTTTGGTGGTTGAAAAGAATAGTGACACTCATAATGCCCTTCAAGTCCAAGTTCAACTCCAATAGGGAGGGGAATGGGAAAGGAGTGGGAAGGGGTGACATGTCAAAAAAATAGAAAATAACAGTGACACTCCTGATACCCTTCAAGTCCAAGTTCAATCCTGATCGGAAGGGACTTTAGAATAGGGTAGGAAGGGGGTGACATGTAAAAATAACTAAAAGCAGCAGATATTCGTGTCTAATCCATAGTTTTCAAGGCCACTGAGATAAATAGTCACACTCCCGATGCCCAAGTTCAACATTGATAGGATGGGGGGCGAGAGAAGTGGGGAATGGGATGACATGTAAGAAAAACCAAAATCAATAGATATTAGTGGTTAATCCATAGTTTACAAGGTTGTTGAGAAGAATAGTGACTCTTCCAATACCCTTGAGAGAGTGAGGGAAGGGATGACATGTAAAAAAAAAAAAAAATGAAAGATATTCATATCTAATCCATAGTCTTCAAAGTTGCTGAGAATAGTGACCCTCCCAATGCCCTTTAAGTCCAAGTTCATCCCCAATAGTGAGAGGGCCGGGATTGGGATTGGAATAGCATGGTAGGTAAAAATGATCGATAACGACAGATATTAGTGTCTAATCTATAGTTTTTGAGGTCGCTGAGATAAATAGTTACATGCCCAATACCCTTCAAGTATAATTTCAGCCCTGATAGGAAGTGGGGAGAGAAGGGGTTGAAATGATAATAACTGAAAACAATAGATATCGGTTCCTAATCCATAGTTTTTGAGGCTACTGAGATGAATATTGACACTCCTGAAGGCCTTTTAGTCCAAGTTCAGCCCCATTAGGAAGTTGGGGGAGAAAAGCAACTATTTTAACAGGAATGGAAGAATGTTATCTGAAATTTCCCGAGCAGCGCTGAGTTGGTCAACTAGTGAGGAATAAAATAGTTAGAAACAAAAAGTCGGTAGAGGGGGAAGAGGTAAGAGGTGGGATATATGTGGCAGCTTGTGTAGTCTGTAAAGAATGTTACTACAGCGAGAGCGGCCAATCTTGCAAAGAGGAATGTAAGCACCACAGTCAGACGTCAGCAGTTGCCAAACACAGTTTTGAAATTGATCACAAAATAGACTGGGAAAATATAATTTTTATTTTTACCATGAACAATAATTAAACAACCACTCTGGTTGTAAAGAATACCTTCATAATATGCATCAACAACGCAAAAATGCAGTTAACATTGGAAATGGATTCAAAGACAGTCAATAAAGAATAATTATATGCACCACAATAGGAAAGATACACATAAATGCAAGACCAAAGTCAAGGAGAAGAAGAGTAATTAAAAGATCAAGAAGCCAGCACATGGATATAAATACAGCTAGCCTCCATGTTTTGGTAATTATATGGATACTTGATAATGAGGACTGTTTGTTGTTGAAAGCTCGTTACATTTTTTAATAAATAATTCTGCTAGATACTATCCAGTTGCATGAGGTCTCTCTAGTAATTTTACTAATGCACAGAACATAACCCAAAGATATTAGCTTTCTGCCTCTCTTTATATTTGACAAGTAATTCATCGAAGTCTAAAATACCCTTCCATCATACTCCTTCTATGCTTCTCCAAAGCATGACTATAATGCATTTATCTTTTTGATTTGCTGGCCGACGACCTTTTATTCCAGAAGTGCCGTTCTTTTCAGATATACATGAACCACCATCTAACGCACCAACAAACTTTCTAACCTGACATGCCTTAGGGTCACCATTTTGGGTCAGGTCATTTAGGGCCAGGACAGAGGTCAAGAAAGAGAGACACAGATCAAACACCATAGGAGAAACACACGTCGCTCGCAGCACCCAAAAGTCTTTCGTTCCAACCGAAAGCCTCACTATACAGGAGCCCCTCTGAGTATCCATTAAGAAGTTGACTTGATGGAGGCTCCATTGATGTTGTTTTGCGCAATTCCCCTCAGAATTTAGAAACTTTTTTTGGTCAATTCTCTTGTTCTTATTCTCATTTCCATACCTTTATTTTCTATGTGCTAAGACCCGATGACTTATTATCGATATCAAATAATCAATATTAATCAGTAAATTGCCTGATCATAAATTGGTGTCACCCTTCTTGAACTTTCAGCTTTTTTTTTTTAATCTTTTCGATCGTGTTTTGATTTCACCAGTATTAATGTGCCCTTTCTTCTCATTTGCAGAAGGGTCATATATTGCTGTATTCACCGCCCAGCAAACAATCCCTTCAGCTAATTCCCTTGTTATCTCATTATTATTATTTAGTACTTTATCTTTTATGTTTTTATATCAGTTAAAATGGTAAGAGCTAAGACCCTAGCATATATGGTTCCGTGTAATTTACTTTTCTGATTAATACAAATACATGTCATAAACTTAAGTCCAGGATTTCTCTACTTAGGCCCCTTTCAAATTGAAATCTCCTTTAATGTAAAACTTTCTTTGTTATATATGTCTTAAAGGCACAAAAATCGGGTTGTTAACCCTAGCTCTTGCCGGTTAGAGACAGATGCAAAACGCTGGATTCCTCAAAGATGCTGAAATGAAAAAAAACAAACAGGACAGCTTACCAGTGCACCTTGGGGTCAATGACACGCTTTGAAGATCACGAGTTTCATGTGTGTAGCTTGCATGCCTCTTGTGTGCCAATTGGTGAGTGTGTGTGTTCGTAATGAACAGAAAATGACATATAATATGAAGAAAAAGTTGCAAAGGGGGGACTCACTGATTTTGGTTGATAGACTGTGGAACACGCCACAGAAGAGGTGCTGGAAGAGGTGTTGCAGATCCGTCAGACAAGTTACCGTAAAAATGAACTATGGAAAAGTTAACATTTGAAGTGACAATTACTTGAGTCTAGAGAAAGGGAAGTGAGGTGCAGCACACATTCTTTATTGACGAACTTAAATATTTTTATGGTGTCATAATTATGGTCTCTTTATTTCAGATGGATTCGAAGTCACCTATGGGTTTCTCTGACTGATTTTGACTATTAATAAACTATGAATGTTTGGATACTTAGGGGAAGAGGGGGTTACTTACTTAAATATGATTTTGAGAGGAATATGATAGTTTAATGTTTCTTTTTGAGTCAGGGTTAATTAATTTTATTCCATTTTCCTGTTAGCTAATTTTGGGAAATAAAAAGTATATTTTTGTAACCATGAGAGTTTACCTTAGCCTAGTTTGATTTTCAGCCAACTCCAGAGAGGGCATTCAACGGAATAATGGTAGATTATGTTACCAATTAGATGTTTTGTTTCATATTGTTTAAACGAGTGCCATTTGACCTCGTTAGGGATTTTCCCGGTTAGATACATATTGGTGTCCCTAAAACATGGTAAGATCTTCAATTGTACCCAACAATTATAAAAGTAGCAACCAAAACCAGTATGCTTTGTAATATTCCCATGTAATTCCAGTGATTTCCTGTGTAAATTCCAGTGATTAGCAAAGCGAATCAATACTAGACTGGACTTGTGAATTGAGACAAACCAATTAATGTAAAATGCATTTACATTTATAAGCATACAGTTGGAGCGATGCTATACATTGTAAGTATTTATTTACTTTTTTGTTGTTCATAAATCTGTTTTTAGGATCTCGTAAACCAACGAATTTATACTACATGCATTCACGAGAGCCAATCGGACTTCGAAGGGAGGAATTCTATTCCACTCCACTCAAGGTAGAGCATTGCCAGTCAGCAAACATTGCTATTACATGTTGGGAAATTGCATGCTTAGCTAATCAGGAATTTAGCCACAGAGTGAATTAGTGGAAAGTGAAAATCGAGAGAAATGTATGCAGTTTCTCTCCATTCACGCAGTAAATTGCCAGTTGGCCACCGCTACCCTATCTGCTAGCAGCTACTACCACTCTAGCCATAAGCTGGCTATACACGTACGCGACTGGCATCGGGTTTGTCTTGCTGGGATTAGCGCACGCTTCAGCAGATGACTTACTCTACACATATTTTGAGAGGCAGAGTAATAATATGCAGTGGCCATGCTCATTTCAGTCTTGTAGTGTCCTGATAGAGTGAGGGGTTTAAATCATGGCACCAAGTAAAAGGAGAGTGTGCAATAATGATATTCACACCTGCAAGACCAATTCAAGTATGAAATTTCCAAGAAAAAGCGTAAAGTATAGATAAAGTCATGGCTGAGAAAGAGAAAAGTTTTATCATATGATTTTATTAAAAGAATTAAAGGAAGATAACCCAGAAGATTATAGAAATTATCGAAGAATGACTGATGATGCCTTCGGAGACCATTTATTGCTTGTGTCTCCAAAAATGACAAAGAAAGATGCAGTACTGAGGAAGTCTATACCTCCTTAGGAACTGTTAATTGTAACATTTAGGTTCCTACCAACAGTTTCTTGGTCTGCTTTTAAAGAACAATAAATCAAAATATTACACCTGTGGCACATATACTTCGTATTCTCCTGGATCTGATTTCTTAGATTCCCAAATTGTTTTCAACTTTCTGAAATGATCCCCTAAATGTGGCAATTTTGGTTTTCACATTATCTGTATCTTTATCTTTTTTTTTTTTACATAGTTCCAATAATTGCTCATAGGCTGCTTGTCTTTTTATTTTATTGGAGTAATCTGTACTTCATATTTTCCACGAGCATGGAACTGTTCTGTACAGGTCCAAAAAGTCTCTAATGAAATCGTGAGGTAAATACTTGACTGTCTGCGACATTCTTTTACAGCAGTAGTCTTTTCTTTACTGCATACTCATACAGATATTGCACAAATTGAAACTTTTGCACCCAGCCCTTCCCCGCACACACAGCAAGACGTGCCAGTCAGTTCAACATGCTGAAAGGATGACAGGACTGGCCAGTCTCGAGAGGACTGGCATCAATATCCCCCATACATGTTAAAGACTGACTGGTTCTTGGCAGTCACTATAAAATCAGCGTGCATGTATGGCCAGCTTTAAGCTATGCCTACTGACACTTACCGACACACACAGCCATTTCTTACATCAACCCCGTTGAAAAGAATTCCTAGCACAATAGAGTAAGAATTTATAATTGCAATCGTTAATTTACTTCTATACATATACATGCATCACTCCACCAGAGAAAATTCGTACATTTCATTTTAGTTTCTTATAAGTTAGCGAGAACACGTGTGTCTGTGACCAGCCTCTCACAATCAACTGTGATATTCACATGACCCACCAACACTCGTTCCTCTCGTGGTGCTGTAAACATTGGTATATGACCACGGCCATTTTGTATTTGATTTGTATACAAAAACTCACCAGTGACCTTCAGCTATGCCTACTAAAATAGAGATTTCCCTGCTCCTTGGACACTATATCTGTAGGTGACTGTAATTAAGTTATGATTTTAATGTGAAATTTTACTTACTGGCGATTCTTTAAAAAGTATCCACTATCTAAAGGAGTCATAATCATTCCTGAAGGTTACAACCCTCATATTTGAGAATAAATATTATTGCCAGTGTAAACCATTTATCTGTGAATATTGTTATTGTTTACAATCTATTGCCTCCCAACTTGGTTTCTGCAAGAACCACCCAAATTCTCGAATGTAAGCTATTTAAATACTAGAAGTTCATCTGTTCCCAAACTTTGTGACACTCTCATAAACCTATTAACAGTAGAGGAGCAAGAAAGGAAGGAGAGAGCAGCAAAAGAGAAAAGGGATAGACAGCAGAAAGAGGAAGAAAGGGAGGAAAGAAAAACAAAGGAGGAAAGGGAGAGAAAGGAGAATGAGGAAGAAAAAAGGGGAGAGAAGCAAAGGAGGAGAAGGAAAGGAAGGAGAGAGAAGCAAAGGAGAGGGGAAAGAAAGAGAGAGAAGCAATGGAGGAGAGGGAGAGAAAGCAGAAAGAAGAAGAAAGGAAGTTGGCAGAAGCAAATGAGGAGAGGGAGAGGAAGGAGAGAGAAGCAAAGAAGAAGCAGCCAGCTACTCCACCACCCTCCACACCTCATTCACACGTCTCAAATACCACCTCGGTGATCCTGAGGTGGAACGAAGACGAGCCAGAAGCATGGTTAGACTAACTGGAACACGTCTTCGGGAATTTCTCTCCTAGGAAAATAGAGATTTCCCTGCTCCTTGAAAGATACATTGGTGTAAAGAGCCTGGTTGCCTTTTACTTATTTATTTGTTAGTGATCTGGGTGACCTCGAAAAGGCCACGAAGTTCGCCATTAAAACCTACGGAATCACTCCTAAATGCTGGAGACAAAGTTGATTCAGCCAACCAAAGGAAGCTGGTGAAAATTGGACAGATTGGGACGTTAGTGATCAGGTTGACCTCAAAGAGATCAGGAAGGTGGTCATCAAAACCTACGAAATCATTCCTGAATGCTGGAGACAAATTTGGCTCAGCCAACCAAAGGAACCAGGTCAAACTAAGACAGATTGGGCATATCATAAAACTCGAACTATTAAGCATTCATTGGAAGCACTTGACATCGCAACGTTTGAGGAACTGCTAGAGTGCATACAACTAGAAGATTTCTTATATTATGCTTCAAGTTCTCTAGCCAATAACCTATGTGAGAAAAGTCCCAAGATAATCATTGAGTGCTGCCTAGCGGATAACTGGGACATCTATCATCCTACCGCCAGTTCCCTGAATCAAAAGATAACTCCTAGGTACACCGCAGCAAAAGAATGGAACATCTTCTGCACCTTCTGTATGCACTTATTGCAAAGGGAAGGGAGGCTGGGAGCTCAAGTGGAAGAACCCCTCTGAGTATCCATTAAGACGTCCACTTGATGGAGGCTCCATTGATGTTGATTCACAAATATCCACTGAGAATAATAATAATAATAATAATAATAATAATAATAATAATAATAATAATAATAATAATAATAATAATAATAATAATAATAATAATATAATTATTATTATTATTATTATTATTATTATTATTATTATTATATTATTATTATTATTATTCTTTGTATATTCCATATACATGGAATATACAAAGAATAGACAATAACATACAGTCTAGATACACAAGATAACATGCTAAAGAAAGAAAACCAAAGATTAATCGGCAATATCCATATTTGCTGAGGTAGTATAAAAGAAGGTAGTCAAAATAATGCTCATACATGTACTATGATTGAGAATAGTTAAAAATAGAATGTAAAAAATATATTGATTATAATCAACATTAATTTAATTGCACATTAATAATGAAAAAAAGGAAAATACCAATAATGACAATAACCATAGCAATACAACTAATAGGACAGATTCTGCAGGTGACATTTTGCAAAAACAGAGATTAAGTCATTAGGGACAAATGGCCTCAATTTCCTATCTTCATGGGAACATTGCTCCACCCGAGTCTCACAGCTAAAATTATTCTTCTTGCCTCACTACATAGGATGCTTTGTATGAGCGAATGCTGCTGTTTCCCAGTCGGGTGATCAGACTGAACATTGTTCGCCTTACAATGATTTTTAAATTGTCCAAGTGGTTTTCTTTGAACATCTGTTTGGCAGAGTGGTAGCACGGAGTGTTTGTTAGGTGTCTCAAAATGTCATTATGAACAACAGTGATATGTCTCAGTCTCCCTGATGTGTTTGTTCACAGGGAACACCCATAGATGCTGTAGCAATATGAGCGGAAAAGCAGCAGTTTAAGTTTCGGTGACAGAAGGCAAACTTCCTTGCAATCATTGCCAGTTGCACATAATTTACGGTGCCTCTGTTCTATGTCTGCCGTATCTTTTAGGTCATCCGTGATAATGTGACCCAAATACGGAAATTTCTGCATGAATTCCATCCTATGATTTCCGAAGAAAATTTGTGGTTCTGCCATTTCCTTAAGTGATCTCAGGAGCAGAGACATGCACTGGTTCTTGGTTTCGTTGTAAATTATATCAAATTTCTCTGCATATTGGCGGCAAGTGTCGATGAGTTGTTGGAGACCTTGCACTGATGGGGAAGTCAGAACCATATCATCAGTTAAGAGAGGTTGTTTATAGTTGTTCCATTGACAGTACATCTGATTGGGAGTGAGTTCAGTTTGACATTCAAGGCATCTGTGGACGTATTAAACAGGTATGGAGAGAGAATGCCCCTTTCCGAAGCCAGTTTAGGGAGCTGAAGGTATGCAACAATGCGTTACCCCATTTTTATGCAGCTTCAGGAAGAACTTCAGGTAGTTTACTCTGTCAAATGCTTTTCCCACGTACACAAAACATAGGAAAACAGGAGAGGCTGATGACAAATAATAGATCAGAAATTCTTCCGTCGTCATTCCTGCGAAGACTACAAGGGCTTTGGGTGGTGTAGACGAGTTTTTCAGGTTTTATCAAGTTGAGTATCTGAGGTACATGGTAGTCGTTAGTTAAAGAACCTTTTTTTTTTAAACTTAACGGTCAACAGCTGCTGTTGTACAGATTATATGACGTGATGAGGTACCTTTACTTTTTGTGATGTGACGAGGAATGATATCGTCACTTCTTATAAAAAGTTGTTAGATCTTCACATCGTCTCTTCATATAAAACATTGTTATGTCTTCACATCATCTCTTCATATATGAACATAGGAAGATTAAAGATACATATTGGTAAAATTGTATTTTTTGAGTACTGTATTGTATTCATGGTGAGCGTTTCTACAGATGTTCCTGACTGCACTGTAAGGGCTTGCTGCATAGAAATAAAGAATGCATCACTATGCCAGCTTTGTGGATTTTTAAGCCAAAATTTTCTGCAATGGCGTCCACTTCATCCCATCTTACAGTTTTACCGAGTATTCCATCAGTTCCTTTGATTGCATAGGTAAAGAATTCAAGCCAGTTGAGTGGAATGAGGTAGCTTAGCGTCCCGTCTTCTGTGCGCGTGAATTCCCAGTAGCAACGCTGTCGAATGGTCATACGTATAGTTTCAGGATCTTTGAGTTTGATGCACCTATGGATGAAGTCTCCATCTACTGCTCCATGTCCATCGTAGTCGTCTTCTTCCTCCCTCCTTCTCTTTTCGGTGTTGCTTCACTCATATTTCTTGAGTATGTCACTTATCTGTCTTGTATTTTTCAAACAGTAGCAAGAAGTCTGAAGAAATTATCCTTCCAAGTGGAGAGTTGAGACCAAACTGATTAGAATGTTTGTCTGAGAACCCTTTTATTTCTTTTCATAGGATGAATATCTAGGTTCTGGAGTACAGGGAATCTCCATCAGCTGGTGGAACCCAATAATCAATTGGCTTATTTGTAGAGATGAAGATTGGTATCCTCTGCATCAATTAGGGTCTGAGTACTTCACATTGACTTCAAAGTCCGCTCCTTCAAACAATAACTTGTAGTCATCTACTTTTTGTTCAGAAATTCTTGGTTTTTGAATGATGCATACAACTTATTTAGAAGATTCTGGAAGTGGAACTGGTTTTGGTCGCCACATCATGTCATGATGCCTTTATTCAATTTTCTAATGAGACAGTTGAGTGTTAGAGATTTGGTGGTCCCCGTTGGTCCTTGGAGAATAAGGGCTATGATTTTTTTTTTTTTTTAATTTTTTCTTCAGCTTATAAATCTTCGTCCATGCCAAGAATTCGGCGATGCAGATTTTATTTTCTGTGAACATTGTATTCGAGCCACTCTACGTGTTTTGTATCACCTGGCATCATTGAAGCCTTCTCCAATATAAATTCAAAAGGTTTACCTTTGTAAAGTTTGCTTCTGGGTGTTGTTTTTTTGAAGACCATGATTGCTTGAGCTTTTTCTTTTGTACGAATTCCTAGTGTTCCATACAGAATTTTGGAATTTCTTGTTTTGACAGTTTTCTGAGCAGGTCAAATACACTTGTGCCTTTTTTTTCAGTACATAACGTGTCTATAAATTCAAATTCGTTTTATTTTCTTAGGACTTTGAGACTTTTCTCTCCTTTCTTCTCTTTTAGATTCCATGTACGGACATGGTCCATCTACTGCATCTGTTCCAGTTGGGTTATTTTTTCTAAAGTAAGCAGAGCATATCTTTAAATACGTGTGGCCAGCACCAAAAAAATAAAAACAATCCTGTTGATACCGTATCTGATAAGATAAATCCCATTGCTTTGATATTTCCGATGATAACTATTGATGCTGTCCCTTCGAGGGCGCTTCATCAGATAATCCAGAAAATTGCAGAATGATGGCTCGTTTCTTGCTTTGTTTGAGGGATCTGATTGGAAGGTGATGTGCCAGTGGTCACCATGATTTGTACATGCAGGTGAATGCTGGTGGTTTTCTTGATTTTGGTTTTGGTCGTTGTCAGATGACGAACATCCAGTAGGGTGGTTCCTCTTCCATTTGTTGATCATACGTATCCTCTCCCAGTTGCCTTCCATCCACGTGCTTCTGGCACTTGGGAGTCCCGTGTACAACGTCAGTAATTGTGATGTCTGCTTCACTCTTGGAACTTGAATATCTTGATTTGGTTCGTTCCAGTCGATGTCGTTTACTTCCAGAATTCCCAACAACAGTGGAAGTGCTCGCTCTTCATCTTGAGATCGAGTTAGGAGCTGTGTCTGAATGTGAATCATCATCTGTGTCAGAAATTCCCACGAGTATTGGTCAATCCATTGTTACCTTTACGGTTGTGTCCCCAACAGGATTTCAGGTAAGGATGGTTGTTGATGTTCAAGTTGGTATTGTTCCACTATCAGTGAGGGATAAAGCCAGGTTATCCATGCCATCTGAGGAGTTAGGGAGTTTTTCTTAATTAAATCTGTCAATGAATCCGAGAAATTCTGGCATGTCTTCTTGCTCGAGACATTGTTCAGGTGGATCAAGTAATGGTTCGGAAGGTCTATCACTTGCTCCAGTATTATTGATGGGTTGTACTGGTTCAGTAACTTTATACTTCGTGTTGTTCTGCATTGCTAAGGTATGCAGACATTTCTCCAGATAGGAGAGATTCGCTGTTGTCACTGGAACTGAATAATCTCTTGGGAAGATGACCGTTCCGTTCTTGGTCCTCGGAAAAGGCCCCACATCCAGCAAGGCCTGAGCAGTCCTGACACTGGGCGCTGGGTAAATCTCCATGGTTGCACTAATACTGTGGTATTTTACACTTCTCGCACCAAGGGTCCTAGTGTTTTTCATAGCAATCTGAAAAAGAGAGCATAAATGTGTGAAGAGGAGATGAAGTGACAATGGAAAAAACTTTTATATGATGTGACGAGTTTTATACTTCACTTCACATAAAATAAACATGAAACATCACATCACATGTCATTTACCTGATTGGGTAATACATTCTAGTCTGTTGTCTTCTTGGGAATCGAAAAGGTCTTCAAAGCAGGGATCAGGTAACGGCTGCAAGCAAGGTATAAAGCCAAAGCCAAAACTCATCTTCATGAGGCTGGTAAGTCTCTGTAGTCCACCTTCACGTCTATGAAAAGATGCTCTCCTCATCACATCTTATATACCCTCATCTGTGAAGTGCTTCCCAGCTTGCCCACAGCTTAGATCTTCTTGCCTCACTACTTAGGATGCTTTGTTTGAGCTAATTGCTGCTGTTTCCCAGTCGGGTAATCAGACTGGACATTGTTTGCCTTACAATGATTTTTAAATTGTCCAGGTGGTTTTCTGTGAACATCTGTGTGGCAGAGTGGTAGCAAGGAGTGTTTGTGAGGTGTCTCAAAATGTCATTATGAACAACTGTGATATGTCTCAAAATCTCCCTGGTGTAGTTTGTCCACAGGGAACACCGATAGATGTTGTACCAATACGAGCAGAAAATCAGCAGTTTAAGTCTCGGTGACAGAAGGCAAACTTCCTTGCAATCATGTTGCCAGTTGCACATAGTTTACGATGCCTCTGTTCTATGTCTGCCGTATCTTTTAGGTCGTCTGTGATAATGTGACCCAAATACGGAAATTCCTGCATGAATTCCATCCCATGATTTCCGAGGAAAATTTGTGGTTCTGCAATTTGCTTAAGTGATCTCGGGAGCAGCGACATGCACTGGGTCTTGGTTTCGTTGTATAGGCTATCAAATTCCTCTGCATATTGGCGGCAAGTGTCAATGAGTCGTTGGAGACCTTACACTGATGGGGAAATCAGAACCATATTATCGGCATAACAAAGGCTGTTTGGAATTGTTTAATTTACAGTACATCCGATTGGAAGTGAGATCAGTTTGACATTCAAGGCACCTGTGGACGTATTAAACAGGTATGGAGAGAGAATGCCCCCTTTCCGAAGCCAGTTTAGGGGGCCGAAGGTGTACAACAATGCGTTACCCCATTTGACACAGAATTGCTGTGTGGAGAACCAGCAATATAAAATGCTAATTAGATATAGGGGAGTGCCTCTTTTATGCAGCTTCAGGAAGAGCTTCAGGTAGTTTACTCTGTCAAATGCATTTCTCATGTACACAAAACAGGAAAACAGGAGAGGCTGATGATAGATAATAGTTCAGCAATTCTTTCATTATGTAGACGCAGGTGTCGGTTGAGTGGTTTGCTTTAAATCCGACCAGGTTGTCAGTGGTGTGTACAAAGGGGAAAAGTCTCACTAGAAGATCAAACTCGAGTATCTTCAACGCAATCATTGTGATTGCAATCGGCCGGTAATTGCAAGGGTCAGGTGCATCCTTTTGCTTGTTTTTGATTAATGGTATCAAGTGAACTAAGAGTAGGAAGTCTGGAAGAAATTCGTGAATTATGCACACGTGCACACATTGAATAGGGCAGTAAGCAAAATACAAATTGCCAGATAGCAGAATTTGGAAACTTCCGAGGGAAGACCATAGCAGCCGAGCGATTTATTGTTAGGGTGGCTGTTTATGGCATCACTGATGTTACCTGGCGTAATATGACCTGCAAAATGAAATTGAATATTATCAGTAAAGACGTTATCTACATCCCTTCAGGAGTCTTGATTGTTTATGTAATTCAGGATATTGCTGAAGTGATCATCCCAGATACTTGCGATAGCCTCGTCACCGACTGCTTCCCCTACTCTCTGTGACAGCTGTTTAGTTTTGGGGTTTAAAGACTGGATATCTTTCCAAAGACATGGATAATCACCATATTCTAAGTTTCTAGACATTGCATCGGCTCTTAGTTGTTTTTCATTTAACCTGCAGTGCTTAAGAGCAAGTTTGAACTGCACACTCACCTCTCTCATTATTATTGCAGTGTCCTTCTCTCGGGCTACCATTTTGCCTCCACAGTAAAAACATTTCTTGTGAATATAAAAACAGATCTTTACCCAAGTCATTCCATTCCAGTATATTACGAGAATTACCTTGACGACATCTAAAGGTAGCCCTGCCCGAAGCAAGCATAGCAGAAATTATGTTCGAATAGAATTAATTCAGATCCCTCCTATGTTGGTCATTTCTACAATCTGTGTTAGTAAACAGTAAAGCGTCTGCCGGTTCAACTATTACAGCTGGTGGGCAGTCAGTTAGGGGGTCACGGTAATGGGATGTGATCGTAGCCCACTGCAAGATTGTAGCGAATATTGCAGGTCTTGATAAAATCATGAAGTTTTTTAGATGTGATGCCAGGAGGTTGTAATTGTGTCCACTCTAGTTTGTACTTATGAATAGGAGGAGGGAGGGAGGAACATTACATCGCTAATATGGAGAGCATGATTTTGACAGAAGCGAGTGAGTTAATAATAAGATTGTTTTGTGGGATGAGAATTAAGGTCCCGATTATACAAATTTGATCAGCAGGAGAATCGTGGATAATACTGTGTAACTCACCTAAATCATGCTGTATAGATCAAAATTATTGTTATTTTCCCAGGGCATACAAACATTAATTATTAGGATTTTAGAGTCACCTATTGTCACCTGAAGCCCACAATCTGTCATCCCATAGGTATTCACATTTACCATGTTGTCTAGCGATGTGTGCCACAGGAAAGAGAGGTCCCCTTATGGGCAACCGGCTGCGATTTGATCTGTAACTTGCATTGATGAAGTTGAGGAGGTTCTGAAGTCTTCATGTATTGAATCGCAGATGACAAGATCATGTAGCCAGAGGAGCATTTCTTTCAATGCAATGATGCCTTTGGAGTTTTTGCAGAACATGTTTAGGAGAGGAATGTTCCTCCTCAGGCCAAAAAATATTCCTAGAGATTATTTTTAATGTATTCATGGCTACTCACAAAGAAGGGAGATGAATGGGCTGATCATTTGGGTGGATGGGGGGTTAGCCAGGGGAGTGGGCAGTCGCTCGCCGTGGGTGGTTGGCTGGCACTTGAGGTGGAAGTGACCTTGGTTGGGGTGTCAGTAAGTCCCCCTGGGGGCGGGGGGGTGGGGTGTCCCAGTTCAGGTTATATCTTGAAACTAATATATTTGGACCAAAATTCTTGCCTTTAAGGACATCGAGGTGTTGAAATAGGCAGGTAATCCTGTAAGCCACTTTATGTGAATTACTACGTGACATCACTTCTCAGGTTTCGGGTAAGGTGAAACATGAATGTTGGGTTCTGTTCCAGCGGCCAAACGAGAAGTTCTTCTCTTCTTTCTGCTAGTATGTATCTGCCAGCCGCCAGACCCCTCATGATCACTCATCCACTTCCACGATGGGGGTTAGGGGGGGAGAGATAGGGTGGGGAGAATCCCGAGGGCTGCTGATCGTCACTGGAGATCTATCTTCCACCGGAGGCACTGGGGAGGGAGAAGTTGGGAGACCAACAGTCCCTGCAGAATGGTCTATAGGTGATGGGAGCACTCCCGTGTTGCTGGGAGGCGAAGGAAAACTAGATGCCCCATTCAAAGGAGTATGCTGGATATCTGTGCAATTGTCTAGCGTTTCCTGCACTCCTTTGATCGCATCCCCATTCATTTCTTTTATAGTGTGCCTAGAGCCAATGATTCATTTTTTTTTATATCAGATCGACAGTGTTAATTAGTAAATTGCTAGATTATGTTTTCATTTATCGAGTATTAATGTGCTCTTTCTCCACGCTTGCAGAAGAGTCGTATATCTCTGTATCCACAATCTGCTACACCGTACCCACATCCAGCAACCAAGCCTTTCAGTTAATGTCCGTGTATCTCATTATTATACTATTTGGCACTCGGTTGATAAAGTTCCTATATCAGTTAACGTGATAATTTCAAGAGCCCAGCTTATAGATACAACTGTAGATAAGTTGATCAAATACTTGGTAAAAAGTGCAGGTTATATTTTGCAATTCCAGTATAAGACCGTAACACGGACAAAACGTGTTAAGGATATTCCTGGTTTCCTTAATCTCTTTACAAGTCAATGAGTTGCACCTTTTTTCAGATCTGTCAAGATTAAATAGTTTGTGCACTTCTTAAAATCATCAATCAACACGAACAAGTTTTTTGTTTGAATGTTTCAGGTTTGTTCATGTACAGACGGAGGGATTGACACTTAAACGTTTCGATTGCCGAGGTGATCAACCAGATTGACCAAGCAACGGAAATTCATTGTTCAAAACCTTACGAACGGCAGGGAAAGTGATTGTTGTATTGTAGGTCAAAGTTCTTGATTATTTGATCGATGAATTACCTCCTCAGTAATGATTACATTGTGATACTTTTACCTGAAGGAAGCTACAATAATTTTATAGAACATTTTATTATGAAAATACACAAAGACGCAATACATTTCTTTTATTAATAAAAATGCAACTAAAATTTCAAACTCTACTTCTGTAAACAAGACAAAATATATGTTGCCTTCCAATAATAGGCTTCTAAAGTATATAGATTTTGCACATTTTTGCTTATTATACTTTAATGAAGTTAAATACCTACGCTTCCATGTAGCCCTCTTCTTGCTTATGCCATTACTTCCTAGGGCTGTCCTGTAAATACAAAAGGTAATGATAATCTTTAAGAAATTGAACCGCTTTCACCTCCACAGTTATTTTTCTTGTAGCAGGTGTTTCTCTTTTGGAGACAGTAAAACTCAAATTGTCTTTTAATGTCTTCTGTTTCTCTCAATATTATTTCTTATAGGAACATATCAAGTGGTTATTATACGGAAGAGTATTCTCACGGTGAGGTAGCCATTACGGTTCTTTACTGGATTTGCAGAAATGTATCATGATTGTCTTGAAACCTAACTTTCATAACTGTCATAACGTTCTACTGGAAAATGTTACATGAATTTGATTTCAGTGTAAGTTCGATTCTTGTTAGTTTTTTGAGGTTGATTACGTTACTTTCGAGAAGCTTAAGCATAAGAAAAATTATTTTACTTAATTTCTTTTCATATTCTAGTGTAGATTAGCACCATCAAGATTTCATTTGCGCATTCATAGTATTATTGCCCTTTCCAAATTTCGTTTCAGAAAAAAAAAATGATGTGTCAATGACTGCGTAAGTCCTTTTACTGTCGATCCTTATAACTGTATCTAACCTTAGGGTGATGAAGGCTACTATACGGTTTTTTCCATCTGTCCACCCGCCTTTGGTGCTCGCACATGGTAACACTGCGTCACGGGCTTTAGATAGTTATATTCAACTTAGTCAACAATAAAAACAATATCCCATTTCGAATATTAACGGTGTAATTCGCATATTGTAAATTATTAAAACACTTTTCAGTTGCAAATGTACACCCAGATATCCTTTTATTTACCTAAAACTTATACATAGCGTAACTATGTAAAGCCCGGGACGCAGAGTTACCATACGCAAACACCACAGGCGGGTGGACAGATGGAAAAAAAAACAGAGTATAGTCATAGATATGGCAAAAAGGACGATAGTGCATTCTCATACACGGGGAATAAACTCAGGATGCACGATGCTATAAGGGCAGGGCCCCAATAAGAGACAGTGCGATGTACAATCTTTATAACGAACACTAAGCAGTGAGTACTTGTTAACTCCTAACAAAGCTTCTGGTACAGAATAATTGATGAGAATCCTTCTCTGGACTCAAACTTGGACTTTTGCCAATTCAATCTCGGTGAAGTCACTGATGAACACTGCGAAATAATTTGCCCAAAAAATTCTGGATATAAAACAAAAGCGGTACCAGCGAAGAGTTCCAATGTATTGGCAGACTATTGCAGGACACAGGGGCAAGGAAAAAGCCTGCACATTTTTTAAGTGAGTTTGTATATATTAGATACCATTTAGATTTATTCCAAGAATTGCAACCATATATTTCGAGCACTTGTTTCTGTGCTCCTGATCACTGGTAAAATATGGACATGGGATGTTTTATAAGAGTATATATACAAAGCATATGTAGGTGTGGCAGTAAGTATCTATTAGTGACCCAGGAAGGATGGGAGTTAACCTATTCCCTAATGTGTTCTGAAATTATTAACTTCCTTCTGGCCTAATGTTCTGAACAACCTGCATGAGAAGAGGCCTACGGATTAACTCGCTGATATCATCAGATGTCCAGTGTCTTCCTGACAGGTTCATATTGTTGGTATGATTGATGCTGGCAGATTCCAGCATATTCCTTTTGTACGGACGTCTACTTTTGAAAACCAGTTCTGCCCTACTCCAGTTCATAGTATGGCCTTTGTGCCTATTATGTAGGAAAATCTCGGAGTTCTCTGATGCATATCGCACATTGATATCTATAAAAATAAAGATGTAAATGTTCATTTGTTCTCTGAAAGTTCTTCACCGGAGATTGCTCTGATATTTTGACACAACATTGCATTCGAATACATGTATGGTTTTACAGGGGGTTTCATCCTACCTCCCCCCTTCCGAAGAGGTTGGGGATGAGAAGGGATTCCCTTAAAAACGGGAGCTGGTTCTGCCCGTAGACTTAGATACTTTACGAATTTATCATACATAATTGAGAAGAGAGGGCTAAAAGAGACAGAAGAGAGGAGAAGAAGTGAGAGAGAGTAGAGTGGTATTAGGGAGAAGAAAGAGGAAAAAAGACAGGGAGGGTTTGAGACAGACAGACAGACAGACAGACAGACAGACAAGAGCTGTGTGGGTGGAGAGAGAGAGAGTTTGTATCAGTGAGAAGAAAAAGAAGGAATGAGACATTGATTGATTGAGAGAGAGAGAGAAAGAGAAAGGAGCGAGAGGGAGAGAAGAGAGAGAGAAAGAGAGAGTAGAGATGTTAGATAGGAGAATGATGGAAAAAGTGAGTGAGAGAGAGACACAGAGAAGAGTGGTTGTTTTGGAGGAGAGAGAGAGAGAGAGAGAGAGAGAGAGAGAGAGAGTTGGTATTAGTGAGAAGAAAGAAGGAAAGAGACAGTGATGATTGGAGAGAGAAAGAGAGATAAGGAAAGGAGCTTCTCTTTCCTTTCTTTTCCATTTAACCAGAATGAGCCACAACAATGCGTGGCCGGGTAGATTAGTCACTAATAATGATGAAATTTAAAGTCACTCTCACCTTCTCTAAATATGAAAAAAAGGATAGTCGTACATGTTAGTTTCAGGTCAAAGATAATACTCTAAAGCCCTACGAAGTAAATTTGTTTGATGTCACCTATAATTGAGAAACGAATAAAAAGATATACCAGGTAGAAAACAATGGGAGATTTCGCTTGGTCCAATATGGACAAGACTAAGTTTTTTGTCAACTGCATAACTTTCAACAAAATTACGGCATTTATCTCAGCAAATCAGTAATCAACATTTTTATTCACAAAAGCTTCCGATAAATTTTTTTTCAGTTCATCGAAAATTTGTTATGCTTTAGAGTATTATCTTTTGACGGAAAACTAACATGTGTGACTATCCTTTTTTCAATATTTTGAGAAAGAGAGATTTACTTAAGTTTCATCATTGTTAGTGATACAATCACATCTTCTAGCAGGCACAAAACTTTGACTCAATGGCGTTTTCATTAGACAAAATTACCTTAGGTTTCAATAAGTGGTCTGTTAGGACTAAATTTGGTACTGTACAAAAAATATAGCAGAAAGTACTACGTAAAGTTTGCTTAAGTATAATTCTTTGTTGGGAGATGCCTTTATTTTGCTCCCTTATGGGTACGCACGTCGGGTGCCCTGGTATGGAATAGGATCAGCAACGCAGCTTTATTCCTGAAATTAGTTGTAATTTTATGGACAAATAAACCATTTAAAAGTAGCTGATTGTCATGCCAAATATCTAATAGTAAGTAAAGCTAAAGATAATCAGAGCTGATAAACAACTGTTAATAACCCTGAAACAACAACTTTTTTACTTTTTTTTTCCTAACTCATAATCAGTTTGGAGTCATATACATATATACATATAT
>NC_061100.1:55120691-55133191 GCF_015104395.2 Macrobrachium nipponense
GCGTTGCAGATGATCAAGTCAAGAGGTAAGCAAAGAGCCTCATGTAGTACCTCTTTGCTTTGAAGGGGGTCCTGTACAGGTGTGTCAACATGTCACTCTTGTCAATGCCCCCCATGCTGGTTTGTTGTAACATCTGGATGACAGGATGGGCAAGGAATGGGAACCTTCTTCTTGGCTGCCCTGTCGTACCGCTCCACTGTTCCCATGGGCTCCACACCAACATCAGAGGACAAGATTGTCACAACGCTGTTGTCCTTCCATCTTG
Organism: Macrobrachium nipponense; assembly: GCF_015104395.2. Taxonomy (NCBI): domain Eukaryota; kingdom Metazoa; phylum Arthropoda; class Malacostraca; order Decapoda; family Palaemonidae; genus Macrobrachium; species Macrobrachium nipponense. The sequence goes on from NC_061100.1 coordinate 55,120,957, forward strand.
CAACAAGGATGCCATCAGAAGAGACATAGTCCAGTGTCCCCTTTGTGTCGCTTTCTTGTTCATCTCCTTCACAGACATCAGGGGAGGATGACCAACTCGGTTTTTCCCTGGCAGTGCCCCACACCGGCATCCATACTGTGATCTCAGGTACTTGGCCAACCCTATACTTGTGAAGTAGTTGTCTGCATACACTGCTGAGTTTCTGGGTCCTTGATGGTATTCACTAGGCGACAACAAACTTGGAAGTTACAGACATGGCTTTCTCCTCTTCAGATAGCATAGTATGGTGGCTCACAAAGGTTGTCTCCCCTTGGTACATGAGAATATCATGCACAAAACCCATCCACACTGGAGCGGCAGAACAACTTGAAGCCCCACTTGTCAGGCTTCTTTGCGACATACTGGCGAAGGAATTTTCCAGCCCTTGTGCCCTTATAGGCGACCATCACTTCCATCAATGGAGTGGATAGGAGTCTCAGGAACTTTCAGGAACTCTCTGGTGACCTTTGGTGAAGGGGACTCTCACCTTGAAGAACCGATCTTGGGATGCAGCTGCCTGGTCATTGTCGCTGAAGTGAAGGGAAGATCGAATTGCCTTGAAGCGGTTCCTGGACATGAAGTCTGCAACTTGAGGAATCCTGGTCTTCAGCGGCCCAGAAGTCAACTATGCTAGGGAGAGGAACCAGGCCCATGTACACGATGAGGCCAAGGAAAACCATGAGATCCTCTCCTGACATGTGGAAGTTGCTGCCTACATCCTTCTGTCTTGAGTACAGGTTGGATTGATACACAATGTGTTCCCTCAATTCAGTTGTGAAGAACTGGGAGAAATATTCATAAGGTTCCCTCAAATAGTCAGGCTTCTGATGAATGAAGTTGGGCCAGGCACGGATATCAATGTCTTCCTTCTTCCATTCATCAGCACGAGACCTCTTAGGGTTAGGCTCACCTTCCTCTTCCATAGGCATCGCTTGAGGGACAACAACATTGACCTTGCGAGCTGAAACAAGAATAAAGTAACATTAGTAAAACAGTAAATGTGTGTGTGCGCATGCATGTGTATGTCAAGTGAGTATGCATGTGTGTGCAGTGTATGTCAGTGAGTATGCAAGTAAACAAATAAGTTTTTAAAATACCCAATGTTTACAAACCATTTAAAGGGCAACAAATTTAAATACCATTATAACAACGAGGACTTTTAAATACAATGTTTACAACACTTTATCTCTCTCTCTCTCTCTCTTCTCTCTCTCTCTCTCTCTCTCTCTCTCTCTCTCTCTCTCTCTCAAGGATGTCTCTACTAACCTCTAGAGTTAGGAGGGTCAAAGGTCAATCGTCCTGAGTAAGGCCTTCGTCAGGAACGTAGGTAGGGTCGTCATCATCACTGTCAATGTCCAAAGGGCTCACGTCGACATCACTTCCTTCAGCGTCGTCAGGGGCTACCCATGGTACACGTTCCTGAGTCTCCAATGCAGCATTGCGTTGCCCATAAAACATACTGCTTTGAAACTGCAAAAATTAAAAAAAACAACTTTAAAATCATGTAATGAAAGAAAAATGTAACTTTTCCCTAACAAAAACCTATCATTCAATCCCTTGTAAGGTAATAATTTATATGCACATGAGCCTAACATCTATAAATCATCACTATTATATCTAGAAATATTGTTAAAATTATTAATTCACAAATGTCTAAACAAGCACTAAAAAAAATTACTTGACGTCGTATTCTACTGGCCGTTGTAACCGTTACGGTTCCGATACATCCCTCATGGGATGAGCGTGGTCCGCCTAAGAACGACCGAAGTATCCCGCAAGGGATCTTTACTTTTTTTTTTTGTCACTACGACACGTCAGTAACACTACAGCCCTTCAAACCAACATCAAAAGGTAAGTATATCACTAGGCTTCACTATCCCACAGTCACTGTGTGCTTACCATGATTACGAAGTTCGGAGGGGGGGGAAACTTGGAGGTTACTGCGGCACGTCTTCACTGTTTTCCAACTTGCGCACGACTGCGGTGTCTGTCGAAGGCCCTCCAGCTTTGTGCGAGGGCTGGCGGCTTCTGAATGGTTGATTCAAAGAGCAGAGGAGTGTAGCTATGAGTTGCCAAAGCGTCAATTTCATACAAGCTCAAACTTGTTCACCACGACTACCCGAAAGTAGCTGTTTTTAAAGATCCAAACGGGATCTCTGGTCATTAAAGGGTTAAAGATAAACAGAACTACTGGGCAAATTGTCAGTCAAATCTCCTTCGCTACCTTATCTTTACGGATTAGTCAAAACACACAAAGAGAATAACAATATGAGGCCTATTATCAGTACTGATGGTTCAATTTCATATAAACTTTCGAAATATATCACTAAGATCTTGTCCCCGATACTTGGAACCATCTCCGATTCTCATATATATAATTCTCTAGACTTAGTTGATAAATTAAACAAAATTACTCTTTGCCCCATTGATAGATTCGTTAGTTTTGATGTATGTTCTCTTTTTACTAAAGTCCCTATAGACTCTAATTTACAATATCTTAGTAATGAACTAACTCAGCATGAATTACCTTTACCTATAAGTCACTTTATTTCACTCACTAGGTTGTGCATTTGTGATTGTAAGTTTATATACAATGGTGAATTTTATCAACAAATACTTGGCATGGCAATGGGCAACCCTTTATCGCCTCTCCTCTCAAACTTGTACATGGAATTCTTTGAAAAACGCTACTGACTTAATATCATTTATATTCCTGTAAAGTGATATAGATATGTTGATGATATTTTAGCTGTTCTGCCTGTCGGTATTGATGTAAATGATTTACTCTCTAAATTAAATAACCAGGTACCATCGATTAAGTTTACTCTAGTATTAGAAAAATACAATTGCCTCCCTTTCTTAGATGTTTTGATGCATAGAAAACCATTAAATGTAAATTTAGTATTTATAGGAAACCGACCAACAACTCAACTTATGTTCATTTCTATTCAGGCCACCATCTTAACATAAAATTATCAATTTTTTCTTCTATGTTTTTACGAGCATTGTGCATTGTCAGTCCCCAATATTTGGATCAAGAAATTGAACACAATAATAAAAATAAGGAAAGATTTATATTATCCTTCACATATATTAGATACTTGTTATAATAAAGCCCACAAAAAGTTTTATAGTGTAATTAACACGGAGAAAGAAAATTCTAAATAACATTCTCAGTTTGCCTTATTTTAACGGATTTAAAACCATTAAATCATTGCTAAAAGCCATTAAGGTCAACCTTGTTTTTTCCTATAATAACACACTAAAAGGAATGTTAATAAAAATGGCCCCAGTGACAGCAACAACATAATATATATTTTATCTCGGACAGTCGAAAAAGGGCTTAGAAGTAAGGTTAAGCAAGCATAAATATTCTGTCAAAAATGGGTAAACATTTAATGCAATATTCATTCATTTAAGTGAAAACAACCAACGAAAAAATTGGATTGGTAGTTCAATTATTGCAAGGTCAAAAGTTGTCTTATCACAAAAACTTTAAGAATCTGCTTTAATACAACTTACTTCTCATTGTAATTTCAATATTAGTCATGGCCTGTTTTATTTAGACCCTTGTATTTGTAACATGTTTAAGAATGACCTCAAAGATATAATTACAGACTTAAATAAAAATTTGTTGTATACGTATGTTAAATATGTATTGTGAATATGTATTGTGAATATGTTTTTGTTTACCAAAGTTCTGAATAACTGTCACCTATAATAATCCTTTAATTGTCTCGTCCTCGTGTCTGAGAGATTGTCTTAAACTTAACCCTCTTATGCCGAAGCCCTAAAAATCAAAACCTCTCCCGTATGCCGGGGCCGGTTTGGAGTGAGCGCAGAATGGAAAAAATAATTTTTTCAAAAAATCACAGCACGCTTAGTTTGGAAGATTAAGAGTTCATTTTTGGCTCATTTTTTGTCATTGCCTGAAGTTTAGTATGCAATCATCAGAAATGAAAAAAATATCATTATCATATGTAAATAATGCAATATATGGTAGCAAAAAAAAAAAAAATTCATACATAATTGTATTCAAATCATGCTGTGCAAAAAACGGTCAAAGCTAACGAGTTACTTTTTTTTCGTTGTATTATACACTAAATTGCAATCATTTTGATATATAATACATTGTAAATAAATAAAAGCAACACCAGAAAAATATTATCACAAAATGATGTACGAATTCGTAATGCGCGGACATATAAAAATGTTTTTTTCAAAAATTCACCGTAAATCTAAATATTGTTCTAGAGACTTTCAATTTGTTTCAAAATGAATACAAATGATTGAATACTACGATACTGTAAGAGTTTTAGATTAGAATTGCAGATTTAGACCATTTCGGACGAGTTAAAGTTGACCAAATGTCGAAATATTTTTATATATATTTTTTATATACACATATTCCGGGAATGGGAAAAGCTACAACCTTCAATTATTTTTTATTGCATTTTTCATGAATTTGCGCAGATTTTGATATATGAAACTATAAAACAGCTAATATGAAAAGGAGCAAATATTTGGATAATGCGATGTACGCATTTTGGAGACGTGCAGCCGCGAATCGGCGCGCGGAGGGAAGTTAAATATATTTTTAAAAAAATCACCATAAATCACAATATTGTTCTAGAGACTTCAAATTTGTTTCAAAATGAAGATAAATAAATTAATATTACTAGGCCGTAAGAGTTTTAGCTTACAATTACGTTTTTCGACCATTTCAGTTGCGTCAAAGTTGACCGTACAAAGTTTTTTTCCCAATTACCGTGATTTATATGCAGATATTTCAGAAATGAGAAAAGCTACAACCTTTAATTTTTTTTTTTTTTTGTATTCTTCATGAATTTTCGCACATTTTGATATATAAAAACTATAAAAAGGCTAATATGAAAAGGAGCAAAAATTAGGATAATGCGATGTACGCATTTCGAAGATTTTCGGCAGCAAAGCGGCGCGCAGAGGGAAGGAAAATATTTTTTTCAATATTTCACAATAAATTGAAATATTGTTCTAGAGACTTCGAATTTGTTTCAAAATGAAGATAAATGACTGAAGATTACTAGAGATTGGATGGTCTCCCTCGACCTTCAAGATGCTTACTTTCACGTCCCCCTGCATCATTCGTCGAAGAAATATCTTCGGTTCATGGTGCAGGGAAGGATTTATCAGTTCAGGGCTTTGTGCTTCGGCCTCTCGACGGCTCCTCAGGTGTTTACGGCGTTGATGAGGAACGTAGCAAGATGGCTACATCTGAAGGGGGTGAGGATATCGCTTTACTTAGACGACTGGCTTATAAGAGCACAGTCAAAACAACAGTGTTTGGAGGACCTGGAGATAACTCTGCAATTAGTCAGATCTCTCGGATTGCTCGTGAACCTCGGGAAATCTCACACGATCCCCAGCCAGACCATCGTCTATCTGGGGATTCGGATGGATTCTCTGGGGTTTTCGAGCATATCCCATCCAAGAAAGGATTATGAAAGGGGTGGAAAAGATCTCGGTCTTCCTAGAGAAAGAACGAAGCTCAGCGAGGGAATGGCTCAGTCTTCTGGGCACCCTTTCATCGCTAGAGCAGTTCGTTTCTCTGGGGAGGCTGAATATGAGACCCTTGCAGTTCCATTTAAGAAAGAAATTGGAACAGGAAGAAGGGAGATCTTATGGATACCTTTCCCATAGGGAGGGAGCATCAAAACACCACTTGCGATGGTGGTTAGGAACCACTAAGACGGAGCGAAGGAGTGTCCTTGTCTCTTCAGAACCCTCGCCTAGTGTTGTTCTCCGACGCGTCGGACACGGGATGGGGAGCAACACTAGGGACGAAGGAGGTGTCAGGCATCTAGACGGAAGAACAGAAGACCTGGCACATAAACGCAAAAGAACTTGGCACTGAGGCATTTCGAGAACGAAGTCAGAGGCGTGGTGGTCCAGGTCAACTCGGACAACACCACGGCTCTGGCATATATCAGAAAACAAGGGGGGACACACTCTTTCTCCCTTTACGAGCTGGCAAGGGATCTGTTGATCTGGACAGAGGAAAGAGGGATACGGCTCCTGACGAGGTTCGTTCAAGGAGGGAAAAACATAAGAGCGGACAGATTAAGCAGAAAGAACCAGGTCCTTCCAACAGAATGGAACCTTCATTCACAAGTCTGCCAGCAACTATGGTCTCTTTGGGGGAAGCCTCAAGTAGACCTATTTGCAACGTTCCTCTCCAGAAGGATGGAAAACTTTTGCTCGTTGGGGGACGATCCCAGAGCCCTGTCGATAGATGCCATGCTCATGAACTGGACGGGCAGAGACGCGTATGTGTTTCCCCCATTCAAGATGCTGGGGGAAGTAATGAGAAAGTTCATAACCTCGGAAGGAATGAGGATGACATTGATCGCTCCTTATTAGCCTGCAAGAGAATGGTTCACAGAGGTACAGGAATGGATAGTGGACTTCCCCAGATCTCTTCCCGAAAGGACAGATCTACTCAAACAACCCCACTTCAAGAGGTACCACAAAAACATCCACGCCCTCGCCCTGACTGCCTTTCGACTATCGAAAGACTGGTCAGAGGGAGAGGCTTTTCTCGCAAAGCTGCAAAAGCAATTGCTAGAACAAAAAGGTCCTCAACCATGCGGATATACCAATCGAAGTGGGAAGTTTTCCGTAGATGGTGCAAGGCAAAGAAGCTGTCCTCCTCCGATACCTCTGTGACCGAAATTGCTGATTTTCTTTTGTATTTACTAGCCCTCTTACGCCGAAGCAGTAAAAAAAAAATTGTCTCCCGTGTGCCGGAGGTGTTTCAGAGTGAGCGCGGAAGCGGAAAAAATATTTTTTTCAAAAAATCACAGCGCGCTTAGTTTTCAAGATTAAGAGTTCATTTTTGGCTCCTTTTTTTGTCATTGGCTGCAGTTTAGTATGCAACCATCAGAAATGAAAAAAATTATCATTATCATATATAAATAATGCGATATATGATAGCGCAAAAACGCAATTTCATATATAATTGTATTCAAATCGCGCTGTGCGCAAAATGGTTAAAAGTAACAAGTTACTTTTTTTTCGTTGTAATGTACACTAAATTGCGATCATTTTGGTATATAACACATTGTAAAACAATAAAGGCAACACAGAGAAAATTTTATCACAAAATAATGCATGAATTCGTAACGCGCGGACGTAAACAAATATTTTCTTCAAAAATTCACCATAATTCTAAATATTGTCCTAGAGACTTCCAATTTCTTTCAAAAAAAGACAAATAATTGAATATTACTATACTGTAAGAGTATTAGCTTACAATTGCAGTTTTCGACCATATCTGACGAGTTAAAATTGACTGAATGTCGAATTTTTTATATATATATTTGTTATATGCAATTATTTCGGAAATAAGAAAAGCTACAACCTTCAAATATTTTTCGTTTTATTCTACATAAAATTGCGCACATTTTCATATATAAAACTCTATGAAATGCCTAATATGAAACGGAGCAAATATTCCGAGAATGGTACGTACGCATTTCAGAGATTTGTGGCGGAGAATCCGCGCGGAGGGAAGGAAAGATTTTTTTTTAAATTCACCATGAATATAAATATTTTGCTAGAGACTTCGAATTTGTTTCAAGATTAAGATAAATGACTGAAATATTTACTAGACTGTAAGAGTTTTTTAGCTTACAATTGCGTTTTTTCGAACCATTTCAGGTAGAGTTCAAAGTTGACCGAACGTGGTTTTTTTTCTATTTATCGTGATTTATATGCAAATATTTCGGAAATGAGGAAAGCTACAACCTTCAATTATTTTTTGTTGTATTTTACATGAAATTGCGCACATTTTCATATATAAAACTTTATGTAACGGCTAATTTAAAATGGTGCAAACATTACCACAATCGCACGTATGATTTTTTCGAAGAAATACCGCGCGGACATAAACATAAGAAATTGTTTTTTTTCATAAATTCACCATAAATCGAAATATTGTGCTAGAGACTTCCAATTTGTTGCAAAAGGAAGTTAAATGCTTGAATATTGCTAGAATATAAGCGTTTTAGCTTACAATTGCGTTTTTCGACCATTTCGGTAGAGTCAAATTTGACCGAAGGTTGAAAATTTGGCAATTATCGTTATTTATATGAAAATATCTCAAAACTGATAAAAGCTACAACCATGGGTTGTTTGTAGTTGTATTGTGCATGAAATTTCGCACATTTCCATATATAAAACTTTATGTAACGGCTAATTTTAAAATGGTGCAAACGATTACCCAACCAATCGCAATGTATGATTTTTTTCGGAAGAGTTACCGCGCGGACGTAAGGAAAAGTTTTTTCATAAATTCACCATAAATCGAAATATTGTGCTAGAGACTTCCAATTAGTTGCAAAATTAAGGTATATGATTGAATATTACTAAAATATAAGAGTTGTAGCTTACAATTGCGTTTTTCGACCATTTCGGTAGAGTCAAAGTTTACCAAAGGTTGAAATTTTGGCAATTATCATTATTTGTATGAAAATATCTCAAAACTGATAAAAGCTACAATCATGAGTATTTTATTATTGATTTTGTATTTTAACATAGAAATGCTCACGTTTTCATCTATAATACTTCATGTAACGGCTAATTTACAATTGGTACAAAAAATTATGTCAAAGTGACAAAATAATTTCCGAGATGTGTCACAGATACTTTTTAGTGCGGCAAGAAAGAAATTCGCGCTTGCGCGCCTGTGTAACGATTGTAAACAAAACAACCCCTTGATCCGTGAACTCCCAGCATCCCCCAAGGCGCGTGATTCAAAAGTTTTAGGCTGGTAGGCCTATAAAGTATTTTTTCCGCGAATTTTAAAAAAACTTTTGTAAGTCGACGTAAAATACGTCCAGTCGGCACACGGGAGACAAAAAATGTCGACGTAAAGTACGTCCAGTCGGTGTAAGAGGGCTAGAAGAATCTCAGCTAGCAGTGTCAACCATTATAGGTTATAGAAGCATGTTGTCTGCTGTGTTCAGGAATAGGGGCCTGAACATAGAGAATGACAAAGATCTTCATGACTTAATTAGATCATTTGAGACGACAAAATCAAGAACTTCTCTCACCCCTAGTTGGAACCTAGATGTGGTTCTCAGATATCTAATGTCAGAGAGATTCGAACTTCTCGATAAAGCGTCTTTCAGAGACATAACAAGAAAATGTATTTTCCTAATAGCTCTCGCTACTGCGAAAAGAGTAAGTGAGTTGCAAGCTTTAGACTCGAGAGTGGGTTTTAAGGGGGACTCGGCTGTATTGTTTTTCAGGCCTTTGTTTTTAGCTAAAAACGAAAATCCCTCGAGACCTTGGACTAGGACTTTTGAAGTGAAGGGCTTTCTCAATTAGTGGGAAATGAGATGGAAAGAACTTATGCCTGTAGAGCTTTGAAGTTTTACTTGCAGAAGAAGAAGCAGTTGCAGGGCTGCAATCAAAGCCTCTGGTGTGCTGTTAAAGACCCGAGAAGAGCAATGTCAAAAAATGCTTTAGCTTTTTTTGTTAGAAATGTTATAACTGAGGCTCACATGAGTTGTGATAGAGAGGCATATAAGACATTAAGGGTTAAAGCACACGAGGTACATGCAGTTGCTACATCGCTATCGTTCAACAAGAACATGTCGATGAAGAACATCTTAGCAGCCACGTATTGGAGGTGTAACTCAGTGTTTGCCTCACATTACTTTAAAGATGTGAGGGTAACATACGAGAAATGTTTCTCTCTGGGACCTTATGTATCAGCGGATACAGTGCTGGGGAAAGGAGAGAAGACTGATCCTTAAATTGTTTTTTCGTCCTTATATTTTATATAGTGGTGATTTTAAAATAATTTGGTGTTGAGTTTTTAGGTTGTTTGAATGTTTTTAAAGGTGTTTTGGGGATAACGCCTTTCAATCGTAAATACTAATCCACGGTTAGGATCGGGTGAACGGGATCAGTGTTGTACTCCTTTGTATGCCAATAGGCATAGGTATATTGTCATGTAAGTGTATAGGACCCCAGTGACAATTGCCATCAGGTTCTGTTGAGTAAGTGGATAAGACCCCATTGACAGTCCTTTCAAGAGTTCTCAGCCATAGGGCACACCCTCGCTGAAGCTTTTGAGGCGAAGTAGACTTCTAAGCACAAGCTATGAAATCTTCCGCCTAAACAGGTAGGAACCAGGGTATTGTTAATTAACTTTTATTACCTACAACATATGTTGTTTACCTGTCAGGTCAGTAATTAGCTGTCTCTTACCCTCCGCCAAAGGTGCCAATCAGCTAAGTATATATCTGACAGGGAAGTTGAACTGTATAAAAAGGATATTGTTATTGTACAATAAAGTTTCATACATACTTACCTGGCAGATATATACGATTTTATGGCCCACCCAGCCTCCCCTCAGGAGACAGGTGGAAGAGAAAATCTGGCTCAAGAATGGTAATGGTTCCTATTCCTGCCACCCAGCGGCAGGCGGGTAGATCACCTGACCTACCTGTAGTGTGTGCCGCGAAATTTGAATTTCTGTCGGGGACGACGGAGTCTATAGCTAAGTATATATCTGCCAGGTAAGTATGTATGAAACTTTATTGTACAATAACAATATCATTTTGGGCAGACCTTACCGTTTTTATTCATTCAGCTCTATCCTCCTCCTTGATTAGGTAGTTCTTTTCCCATTCCTGTTTTTTAGTGTTCTAATTTTATTGTCATTATTATTAATTTAAATTGTATAAATTTAATTTAATTGCAGACTGATGACATATTGGTGCACCATTGAAACCCATATTTAATATATATATATATATATTATATATATATATAATATATATATATATATATATATATATATATATATATATATATATATATATATATATATATGTATGTATATATTTATATATATACATATATATGGTTTAGTGATATGTAAACCCGATACAGGCAAAGGAATAGTGATTCTGGATAAGGTTGATTATCTCGAAAAAATGAGAGATATTTTGTGTGATTGCTCAAACTTCAAATTAAATGGTGAATCTAATTTTGCCGAATCCATAAACTTTTTGTTCCCAGGTCATCTTTTGGCATTCTATATGGACTTCCAAAAATACACAAGGACGGTATACCCTTGAGACCAATTATGTCCTCACATAATAGTACGTCTTATAACATTTCCAAATTCGTTGTCAAAATACTTAATGAATATGCTGGTGCTCAATTCTCTTTAATGAATAGGCTATATATTTCAACAAGAAATTTTATTACAGGATGAGGGTTTGTATATGGCCAGCTTGGACTTTGAATCGTTGTTCACTAACGTTCCTGATTTGAGACAATTAAAATAATTTTAGATAAAGTTTTTAGTAATGATAAACTTTTCTGTGGGTTTTAGTACGCAACTTTTTAGAACTCTTTTTGGAACCTGCTATGCAAGATGCCATCTTTGTTTTTAATGGACAACTCTTTTTGCAGACAGAAGGGGTTGCCATGGGGTCTCCTTTAGGACCGTTGTGTGCCACCTTTTCATAGGACATTTGGAGGAGAGTTTTTTTATGATTGCCTTGATAAATTTAAGCCAGTTTCATTATAGAATGTACGTTGACGATACATTTGATTTATTTAAATTCCCGTGGCAATGGCAACTGTTTGTAGATTATATACATGAATGAGGCTCACCCTAACTTTAAAAATACGGTAAAATGTGAAAAAGATGACACCCTTGCCTTTTTTGGATATAAAAGTAACTAGGCTAGACCATAAATTCAACACAAGTGTCTTCAGAAAGATGGTCAAGCCAGTGAAACGGTACTTACACTGGACTTGATAACAACTTTTTTAGCTCGTGTTTTCGTGTATTTAAAATTTATGCTATTTCTACCTTGGTCTTTAGAGCCCTTCAGTCCACATCCGATTGGGCCTTCTTCCACCTTGAAATCGAGTTTCTTATTATAGATTATTTTGTAAAGAAATTATTCTCCCAAATTTGGTGTTTAACATTATCAGGGAGTTGTTAACGAAGTATCTGTCGACACCCACTCTTAATTTTAATGTACCCAAGCTGACCATGTACGCATCTATTACATTTATTATTATTGGAAAGGAATTTGGTTTTTTGAAACCATGAATTCCCCAAATATTGAAAAGTTTTTTAATTACAAGGATAAGTGGCTGGATTTCATAAGGTCCAATGTTATAT
>NC_061100.1:55135691-55148191 GCF_015104395.2 Macrobrachium nipponense
TGTCAGTGGACGGTCTAAAGACTGAATGCTAGGTTGATGGTTCGGAATTGCACTGAAGGTTGCAGAACTAGGTTTTGACATATTAAACATCAAATTTGTTACCTATTTTAGCCATGAGTCCTTTTCCAAGTGAGGAACTGTACTCTTCTACGTAGCGAGAATTGCAACATTTTCTGACGATAACTCAGATTTTATGTTATGTTCTGAGTGAGTTCACCAGAAAAAGAATTGTATGATAATGAGACAGAGGGAACCGCAATGGAGGGAAAAAGAGGCCATAATCAAAAGATTTTTCTATAGTAAAAAATTATTTTTTGGATATGTGTAAAGAGTGAAAATGAATACCAAAATAATGCCAGAAAAAGAAGGAGAGGACCTAATCAGCTCTCGCAGGTCTAATTCAGCAAAGAGGATTTTGTCTGTTTGATGATAAGGATGATGAGGATGATGATGATGATGATGATGATAACACCTACGATGATGACTACGACGTAGCCTCTGGGATTCTTTTTAACTTTTGAAGTGAAAGGAAATACTATTGGAAAATATCGATCTTTTGAATTTATGAAAAGATTCAGGCACTTCTTTCTTTGAAAGTATGATTATATCTAATGAGATGTCTACAACTATCGTTTAATGACCTAAGCCGAAACAATGGTATGAATTTTCAATGAACCCAAGAGTAAGGAAAATATTCCATGAAATAAAGATTAAGGAGAAGTACGTGGTCTTTTTAAGGTTATAATTTCTTATACCGTAATTTTCTCTTTCCCCTTTTCTTTAATCAATACCAGACAAAACAATCATATCACAAGTTTCCTTTTTTATGCAAATATGATTTCCATTCTCGCTGTATTTTCCATCCGCTAACTGGATTATTTTGCCTATTTGAATTATCTTTAGTAATACTATTGTGAAAAGTAATCGTATATTTAGGAATAAATGTATTGCTTTAGTCTTCCTTGCTATGTATATGGATGCCATTGTTGTGGATATGGAAAATATCCATTTAATAAAAAAGAAAGGAAGATGGCACTCCACTAAAACGTTTCGTCACTGAAATGAAAGATAGACATATCAGTATAATAGCAGCCCCCAGCTCACACCCCCCCCCCCCCCCCCCCCCCTCCAAAGTAGAATGTTACATATTTTATATATTTGCAACCATGAAATCGCCATGTTCATGAATGCTAAGAGTTACATCGAATGCAAATGACCAAAATTAGTATTATCATAAGTAATTTCATCATTATAAAAGTGATCTGAATGCTTGAGATTTCGGTAATTTCCTGTATTTAATTTCCGTCTGAGATGGCTAAAGAATTGACGCATTCCACTGACTAGTCCGTTCTCATGTAGTATTTGTATAATTCATACTGTTCTTTGAATATCTTATATCGTAACCCCCAACCCCGCCCCCTCAAAAATGACAAAATCCTTAAATTCCTACCGATATGTAGGACACGATAATCGTGGAAATTATCAATGTTTTAATTAACGTCACGAGTACTTGCAAACAAGTTTCGGTGGTACATAGAAATGATTGCCTATAACGGAATCACATTCAGTACTTTAGAATGTGCAGTATAGTCTTATATTAGCCAACATCGTAGGGCTACATTTTAGCTTTTTACTTTACCGCCATTCCTGCCTCTTTTATTTCAGTTTGCTTTCCAAATCACAACTCCATTTTGTCTTTGTCTTAAGAGCTGAATGGAAAGTGCCCCAGTACATAGCTTCACAGCCAACCTTTCATAAACCTCGTAGTATGTTGTAGTTTGGAGTGTTCATGAAAACAGATGTCTATGATTATGTGTTTATTTGTCCAAACTACAGACACTTCCGTATCATAGCAGATTTAAAAGCAAAATTAAAGCAACCAAGATCAATCACACTCGTTTCGGTGTGAAACGCATTTAAATACAAACACATCTTCAACCTCGAACATAAGGCAAAACACGTAACACACAGGAAACACATTTGCACAGACAGCTAATTATTCAAAGGGACACTAAAGCAAACAAAATAAATAAATTAATTAATAAACAAATAATAATAGCGAAAATCCTTTAATTAAATAAATAAAATGTCAGAAGGCGGCAAATCGACAGCGGTCTAAAACAGATGCGGCTGCTGTTAACATTTTAAAAGGTATCTTTTTTTTTTTTTTTTCATAAACACTCATCGGACTACCCTCTCTCTTTTTTCCGTTCTTCACTACTTAACACGAAATTTATTTAATGAGTAATTTATAGTAATTATAATTGTCAATATTATTATTATTATCATCATTATTAGTATAACATAGTATACATATTAATATTTACTTTATTGCACATGCATGGCTCATTTTGCTGATACGGATATATTTTGTTTATTAATAGGTGCAGCTGCGCCTCAGTGGCATGGTTGGTATGGTGTTGGCGTTCCACCTCGGTGGTCGCGAGTTCGATTCTCGGCCATTCCATTGAGGAGTGAGAGATGTGTATTTCTGGTGATAGGAGTTCAATCTCGACGTGGTTCGGAAGTCACGTAAAACCGTTGGTCCCGTTGCTGAATAACCACTGGTTCCATGCAAATAGAAAAACCATACAAACAAACAAACAAATAGGTGCAGCTATACTCAGATCCGACGCAACATGATTCTTTTTGTATCGTTCAGAATCTCAAACTCAACGTAACGTTGCCAAGTAGTATTAAACGATTTGTTATCTCTAATGTCATATATGTCGACAAGTTTACGAATTCACAGCTGGCACTATTTTAATCATGGTTATATAAATATGATCCCTTTCATGCATTGGTATAATTCTTAATCTGTGTAATTTGAACAGATTTTATTTTTTCAACAGTAGGTGGCTCAAAACACGATGTGATTATCAAGGTTAGCGGTGCCGTCAATGACAGCGCGCTTAACATACTCCTCGGATGGTCAACGTAACTAACTCTGCAGCATTATAACAGTAGACCTAATGAGCTCAACTGTTATAACAACATTTTCAAAATAAGAATATGAATTACAACTAGCTTCCTTTGAATGTTGAAGTTTTAGGCTTTCTTTAAGCTGCCTAATAAAATAATCTAAGCCTTCTGAGATGTAATCTCTGTTACTAATTAATTTATTTGTAGAGATTACCTGTTCATTGAGGAATAAAAGATCATGATAATTTTAATGATATCGAGAAGATGGCTGTTCATTAAAATATCTATTAGTATTAACATCAAGGCTTATGAAACACACCCTCTCCCCTTTTTTTAACTAGCTTAAAATTTTATTTTCTTAAAAATCCTTCTGCTCGCTTTTAGTGTATAATTCTTTCATTCATAAGGTAACTTGAAGTGCAAGAATGTGTAGATAACTCATTTGCTTTAAGGCCAGAAATTAGTAATAAAGAGATGTGAATGATAGGTGTAAAGTAAAGAAATTCAACACATCTAAGCCTAAGAACTATATCTTACCTTTAACATAAGAATAATTGCATAGGCAAATATTTGCTAGTCAGCCATAATTTTCGAAGCGGTTAAGGCTATAACTTACATCGTTTTATCTGTATGAAAATCCAAATACTCCTCCACCAAATATGAAATAAAGGTTTCCAAGATAATTTCATTGTCGCTACTCACTGTAGACCCAATGTCCAGATACTTCTTGTTGACGTGCCGCTGTAATTAGGGACCCCATTCACACACAGACTCGGTCTTACGACCTCGACCGGATTTATAGGGGGCCATAGGGTCAATTGGTCTGGGCCCCCTTGTCTGAGGTAATTGATAAGATGTTGCGGAAAAGAAAGTATTTTGTGACCAAGAGGGGCCTCTGTTACGTACTGAGAAATATTTTGTGTGCAGCTTTTGCCAAGCTCAGATCTTGTCACTCCATCCCAACAGGCAAATTTGCTACATGATGAAGGGCTTGCTGATACCTTTCCAAATGTTAATGTAGCCCTTACAGTATATCTGAGCATGATGGTTACTATTTGTTCAGGAGAAAGGTCATTTAGCAAATTGACATTAATAAAGAAATCATCTTAGGACCTCAATGACTGATGAAAGGTTAAGTGCTTTATGTTGGTTAGATGTACAAAGTAGTCTTATAAAAAAAAGATACATTTTGAAGATTTAGTCAAAGAATTCACTGAGGTAAGGTGTAGGACGGAATTTTTGTAGGCACTGTAAAAAAATTAACAGTAATCTGAACAAATTAAAGAAATATATGCACCATAATAATCCATACCTTTTCTTGATCATAAATCCTTCTAGCAATATGCTATATAATATAAACTGAATAATGTGGCCAAAGTTATTCTTAGGAAACACATTCACGCTCAGTCTTATCCCCAGACACGTCGAAAGGGGAGGAGCATCAAAAGAAATTAAAAGGCCACTGACGATAAGACCGGTCTGCGTAAATTGCTCATTTGCTTCTTGGACGTGGTAGAGTGGTGACCGACCTACTCTCCCGGGTACCTTGAGCTCAGAAAAATACAGAACATATACCGGGAGTTGTATAAGGAGGAAAAGTTATGGCGAATGGAGCAAGTCTTTTCAGCTGGGTTTCGGGTCGCGCTGTGAGCTCCCAAGAAAATTTTTGAAATGTGTCCTATTTCTGGAGCATTCTAAGCCTTTGTGCAGCTAACATGAGGGTGAGGAAGACATGTTTTATATTTGATGAGGACTAGAAGCTTGCTTCTGAGGTTGTCAATTATCACTGAAGTGACAACTGACAAGTCTATAGAAATTCAAAACAAAATGACATTCTGTGACACAATGAAAAAATATTATATATTATATACCTTCAAGTTTATTTTATTCTTTCAGTGATATACAAAAGAAAATCCAGGATTTATTCTCACTGCTGAACTACAATACAAATAGCCATTTAAAAGTAACATCATACAAATTTTCAGTGAATCAAGGAAATACACCAAGCATGTTGGTCATTCCCAGGATTCCTACTTTTTCCATGAATATTTTGTGTTGCTCCTTGCTGTAGCAAGAAGCCTTTTATCCTGCTTGATGGTTGTGAGAAAGTCAGCACAACTCTGTTCGAAATTAAGGGTTACAAGGAGTTCAGATTTAATGAGCTCAATGGAGAATAGGTGTCAGTCCACTTGTTTTGCATAATTGACAATATCCTTTCAACATAACCCGTTGAAGCTGGCACACTCAGTATGTAAGAGAGGACACACAGCATGTTAGGGAGGGGGGTCTGGTCAGAGGTTACGAAGACAGCCATCCACCTGCCAGCTGTGTCTTTGGACTTCCAGTCTTCTCCCTCCTTTAGCCTTTCCACAATTACATTAATGACTGTTAATTCATCATACAGCTCATCCATGTTGACACTGAGTCTGCTGATCAATTCGAGTTTCTCAACTAGTTTCTCCATGTCAGAAAAGTGTATCTCAGTTTTGAATAAGAGAGGATGGAGGAAGGACAGCCAATTTTCCTCTGAAAAGTCAAACCACTTATCTACATATGTGATGGCAGTACTAAGGAATGCTTGAAAATCTGCGTTTGCAGTGTTTGCTTCTGATGAAGAAAGCTGCTGCAGCTTTACTTTTGTCAGGTAACCATAGAAACTATCCTTTCTTCTTTGCATGAGATTGTTCCTGAAAGCCTTCATAATGGGGCAAAGGTCAATGACAGTTGTTTCGTTTTTTTCAAGTCTCTTGACGACATCTTCAAAGATGGACAATATGTTGTTACAGAAAAGAAGGTATACTTGAATGATGTCTGCTTCTTGTTCATTCACCTCATCTGCATCCAAAGGAAGCTTCAGTATGGTTCTGATCTGCCTGGGACATTTATTCCCAAGACTGATAAACTTTGACTTAAGAGCAGTCCAACTTTGCAAAACCCTGGAGATGGCTGGATTCAGTGACAGCCATCTGGTTGTGATGTGACGCAGCATTTCTCTGAATTCCACTTCACAGAATACACAAAACTCCTTTAGGGATTCCCTCCTTTTTGCAGAAGAGGAGAAGAAACTGTATATCTTCAGCACCACATTCTCAACGTCTACAGATATGTTGTCCGTTGCATGTTTTACTGTGTTATGTACTATGTGTGCATGGAAGTTTCCTTGAAGAACATGCTTCTGTGCCTTACACAATTTGGTGTAGACAGAATTATGAATTCCATAATTCACATTGGTATTGTCAGCACTGAAGGCAGACACTTGATTCAATGACAGGCCTAGTTTCTCTAGTGAATGTACAATACAGCTCACAATCCCCTAAGCAGATTCGTCAGGATTCTCTATAAAATCAACTGTCTTGTTCTGGACTCCATCCTCTGGTGTGAAGTATTGTACTCCAAAGAGGAAACATTTTCCTGTTGGAAGCATCTGTCTGAATACAAAATAGGAGGGGTTTCTAACCAGCTGTTAGAATACTGATTATGCCACACACTACCTTGAGTGCAAGAACATTTGTTACTAGTGCCTCTGCTTTGGTTCTTCAACACGAAATTTTCTTTCCTATTTTAGAGTCCCTGAATATTTTCTGGTACAGCTTCTATCCACAGTCTGCAGAATTGTAACTCAAATTGTGCTTCACGGTGTGATATACATGGGCCAGCTCCCCAGCTGTCACCTATAAGAAGAGGATATAGTACTGTTACATGTTGTACTAATTTAATTGGCTGGTTAAACATTACAATCAATCAATATGATGATTTATTTGTATGAAAATTTGGCCAATTGGACCAGGTGCAAGAACCTTGTGGTTATTCAACACCTAACAGAAAGGAAAAAAAAAATTGCCAGTAGGAGAGAAAGGCCTGTCAAAATTTAGTAGAATGAGCAAGTGAGATCCAAGACCAAATTAATAAAATATCCACTAGCCATCAGAACCCAGCTGCTGACCCCTAAGCACCCCACCCACATCAAGAGGTTCTGAATTCTGGAAGGAACAACATGGAGATGATAATTGAAATAATTAAATAGGTGCGGAGCTTTACCTGGTATCAAAGCTGCACACATGGCCTATAAGTTTTCAAGGCTCTGTTTATTTATAGACTAACAAGTCTGGTTTATTTAACGAATCAGATTTTCAGCCTTAACCAGTCATTTCTTATAATAAAAAAAAAAAAACACCGAAGCTGACTTTGACCTTTAACTTCTTTAAGCATCTTACTTTTGCCATTAAAATATTTTGTTAAATATTGTGTATATGTGTGTGTATGCATATTTGTGTGTGCGTATATATATATATATAAATATATATATATATATATATATATATATATATATATATATATATATAGATATATCTATATATATATATATATATATATATATATATATATATATATATATATATATATATGCGCACACACACTTTTTCCTTTTGTAATGAATTATAATCTTTATTTTCTTTGGAATATAAAATAAACTCGGGGAAAAGTATTGTTTTTGTATTTAAAAAAAAATAATAAATAACCATAAGAATATGGAAACAATATGAAAAGTGTGGATGATATGATAACTAATGACAAAACTATTAAAGATTTTTGTGCCTACCGAATCTGCATCTGTTGACCGCTCAGCAACCAAAAAGTTTGAGATAGCTGTCTCAGTCTTCTGACTTTTGGCATAACGGATGCGTTGTTCTCCTTTTGCATGGAGCTTCACATCACTTAACCCACCATTGCTAACTGAAAACTTTCTTCGACATATTCTACAATTTGTTTTTAAACTGTCATCAACACTGATGAGCCATGGATACTCAGTCTCCCACTCATTTCGATATTTTTGAAGCCGCCTGTGCTTCTTTGTAGGAGGAATAGACTCGACCGAGCCAGAGGAACTTGTAGAAGTAGTCATTATTCTAATATCCAACCTTGAGTACTAAAACATGACGCGCGGCCCTACTCTCGCTGGCCAGGCCGGTGCTGGGGTGGGGTGTGTGTGTGTGGGAGGAGGGGGGAGGGTATGGATGAGTGGGGAGGTGCGGGACAGACCTCGCGTCGCTCATTAATCCCGTACTTTACACGTACCGTAGGCAACCAGTGACAAAAGCATTATTTTGCAGTCTGGCAAGATTGATTGAAAAATACGCCAATGTATTTTAAAATAATGATGTTCTGACAGCCAAATACATAACAAATGGCGTTCTGTATTGGCTCAATACAGAACGCAGCATCTCACTCTTAAATACAGAACGAATCTGTATTTCACCGAACGGGTGGCAACCAATTAAAATTACCAACAGCAAACTGGAAGCTGTAGCAATTTGTGCTACAATTTGCGTTAAATTGAAGAACTTTGTTAAGATAGAAATAGATTTTGGACAAATGATTGCTAGCTTAAAAGAAAAGTTTTCTCATGCATCCCTCATAAATAAACTCAAATGTCACCCAAGTGATTGGTACAATAATTTGAGGATGGGCGAGGATAAATTTAAGAGAACTGATGACATTAATAACATCTTACGTCAAGAAATCAGACATTTGTATGAGGCAATTTATATGTGCCGATAGACTGACCACCACACTATGGTATTTAGCGACAAGGAGATCTTATCAGGATTAAAGTTCAGTGTGGCGATATCTCCTTAGAGGCTTGGGAATATCAGTGACCGGCAACAGTCACCGGAAAAAATTTCGTAGGAAAAGTCACAATTTGGGCTGGAATAAAAAGTCACAGGAAAAATTCACATTAATTTATGGTGACTGATTTGTTAAAAAGGTCACAAGGAAAAATTCACAATACTTCTTTGGGGTCATTATCTTGATATTTACAGTCTTTCGTTTATGTTTTTATGGTAATCACCAGCGGGCTTGTACTAAAAACGCCTTTGCAAAGGTGGATTCATAGATTCATACCGAGTTAAAATTTACCCTTGGGGTTCACTATGAAAGATTAATGTGACTTTTTTTTCCCGTAACATTTTTCCCGTGAATTTTTATTTTTTACTGCGACATTTTTACATGGATTCGGAATATCATCCCGGAAAGCACTTCTAATGTTTATTTTCTTGGTGGCAGCGTCGCGAGTAGCATCTGGATATCTAACCTTTAGCTTGTTAATTAAAATATCATAAGCGATATTTATCCAGTTTCTGTCTGAATAACATTTAGATTTCATATTCCATAAGCATGTGATTTATATAAAGCAATCCAATCACTCCAAAACGACTTATCAACCAATACATCTGCCAGAATTAAATAATTTCCCAAGTCATGACCGTTACCGAAATGATAAAGACAGGTCTGCGTCGATGTAACCTCCGATCATTCGCGCACGGATATGTATTTCAACCTTAATACAACCATGTCTCACAATGATTGCGCCATCTATACCTCTTTTTAAACAAGCTGCTACGAATTATAATTTTCTGTGCTACAGTCTGTACCGACTAAAAACAACCACATTCACGCACCGACGTCCAACGCTCCGCCACTTTTCTACAAGTCTTAAAACCGAGTCTGAGTGTGAATGGGGTCCCTTAGTCTATGAAATTATATATTCAAAATGTTACATTACCCCCTTCGTTTAAAAAATTTATTAAACTTTCTTCTTTATAGATAATTCAATTTCTTAATGGGGGGTGGGGGTGGGGGTGGGGGGCGGTATCCCTGAACATACGTACCCCGGGCTCCCCAATTTCTAAATCCGGCCCTGCTTACGACTGTAGGAAAGTGGGCGAAGCGTTGGACGTCGGTGCGTGAATGTGGTTGTTTTTAGTCGTTACAGACTGTCGCACAGATAAATCGTAGCAACTTGTTTAAAATGACGTATAAATAATACATTCATTGTGAGGCATGGTTGTATTATGGTTGAAATACATATCCGTGCGTGAATGAATGGAGGTTATCTCGACCTGTGTTTATCATTTCGGTAATACTCACATGCTTATGGAATATGAAATCTAAATGTGATTCGGACAGACACTGGGAAAATATTGCTTACGATGTTTAAATAAACAAGCTAAAGGTTAGATATCCAGATGCTACAGGCGACGCTGCCACCAAAGAAAATAAACAATAGAAGTGCGTTCCCGGGATGATATTCCGAATCCAGATAAAATTGTCGCCAGAAAAAAAAAGTCATAGGACAAATGTCACAGGAAAAAAAAAGTCACATTAATCAATCATCGCGAACCCCAAGGGTAAATTTTAAGTCGTTATGTATCCATGTATCCACCTTTGTTGGGCGTATAAATTATGTCACTGTATAGTCAGTTTGGACATACCCTGAAACTTCAAAGTTCAAAGAAATCTTTTTGTGATTCTTATATTTATTTTGGAAATTGTCATGACCATTAAGCCAATTAGGTGTGCTTCTCTAAGTTGTAGAGGTGTTTACAAAGAACACCTCGAGTAGCAAGTTAAACATTGCTGGCTGTCACTGGCGGGACTGCTAACCTTATCACACTGTGCTTTGAGCTATGCAATAAAAGAAAAAAGAAAAAGTCACACAGATTACGAATTATACCAGTGCGTGAAATGGATCATGTTTACATAACCATTAGGACAATTGTGTTAGCTGTGAATTCGCAAACTTGTCGACATGTATGAAAAATTTGTTTAACACTAATTGGCAGCTGTTATGTTGAGTCTGACATTCCTTATTCATAGTCCTTGTTTCTGATATCATGCCTCTGGAATTATGTATATTAGGGTTTAACGATGCTGTATCTTTTTTAACAGTTAGGAGCTGCCATAGGTAAATAAGTATGCAGTATCAACAGTTCATTCCTCAATGCTGTCATGAAGACGTTCGAAAACTTCGTTAATAGTCTGATAAATAAAACTGACGTTTTATGAGGTAGACAACCTGATCGATACTTTAATAAAGGCTTTCGCATTAATTGCGAACCACAAATACAAATCTCGTTCTTTCTCCTCTCTATTTCTAAAATAATACCTCTTAAAAATAGCTTTTAATATTTTAAGCCGTTTTCTCTGTTACTCTGTAATATAAAACTTCAAGACCTAAGTTATATAAGGATGGAGGCCATCGTAACTTATTAAGTGATTAAGAAAATTAACACTGCAGTGCCAAACAAACACAATATCATATACTACGTTAACTTAACCAAAAGTATTGAATAAGAAAACAGAAGAATGTCTAAACAAATACTATGCCATATTATCAGATATCGGCCTAATTTTTCATTTATTTATCCATATTTTTTTTGTACCAAGGAAACTTCTTTGTTGTTCAGCCAATTTTTCCAAATCAGTGATCAGGAAAATTGGAGAAAGTAACCGAATATTTGTTTTGTGTCCTAAAAAAATTTCTCGTTTCTCATCCTTTGATATTTCACAAGAGTAAACTTCATTAAATTACTGCAGTTATTTACTTAGTTATATGTCTGTGTATTTATTTCAATTCAGTAGAACATAAGTTTACTTTATTGCATAACCATTTAATTTATTCGCTCAACAAATGGCACAAGCGCAATACATACATACATACAAACATACACACATACAAACACGCACACACTGTATATATATATATATATATATATATATATATATATATATATATATATATATATATATATATATATATTATATATATATATATATATATATATATATATAAGGATTCAACATCCAGGACACGAGAGTATAAGTGGAAGATTAAGATTAACGGAAGTGTGAGTAAAGGAGGCAGACATGCTGTTGGTGAGCCATCTATGAGTATTTGTGAAGCGAGCGAGTAGCAGTATGGAAGTATCCTGCAGAGTAGGTTAATCTACGGTTTAAGAGTACTATCTGAATGGAACAGTGATCGTTGTATTTTCTTTTCCTGACAATCACCCATTGACAGGGGAAACGGCCATGAAACACACATGCAGAAAACTAAGGAAAATCATTAAACACATTCAGATGTTGATATGCTTTTCTAATTTTGTTTAACAAAAAAGGGACTTCAATAGAACTATAGGCTATTGACAGAGGATTTATTAAGAAATATTTCAATAGAATTATAGAATAACCATTCACCTCTGTAAGTGGTCTTGAGTTCTATTTCTGCTCCTGTTTTCTGAAACAAAGAAGATGCCGTCTCTCGTCTCAAGAAGTTTGGAGACATCTGAAGAGCAACTTCTTCACTTTTTGTTTTTTTTAAAGTTTGAAAAACATATCAGCATCAGAATAGTTTTTTGATACAATGATTTACCTTTGCCTTCCTCACACATACTAATTAAATACAGCCAGAATTTGGAAATAAATTTTCATTTTTATTCTTTAATTTTGTAAAAATTTTGTCAGGATAACAATGGTTTTTTTCTTTTTTTTCAATGGGTGGAATTGAGTAATTGAATCACTACGTTACTGCATATCTAATTTAACTTTGCACATGAATCTTATTTGCCATTTTTAATGCTACTATTTTACTGAATTACCGGTAATATAAAAATGATTTCATAGGGAAAAAAAATAAGTACTGAATATCGCCAAAGAAACTTATTCGTTTCTTACTAAAAATTAAAATGCAATATTCCTAAACGATATATCTGGGCCGTTTGTGGTTCCTCCATGTT
>NC_061100.1:55153191-55163191 GCF_015104395.2 Macrobrachium nipponense
TATCTATATAGCCTGCAGTGAGTGATGAACAGGAATGCTCAATTTAACACATACAATAGCACTTGAATAAAGTCAAACCCTAATAAACATGAGGTCACATATTAATTCAAATAATGACAATGTAATAAAGTACAGTAAGTCACATGTTCTTTCAAATACACATTGAGGGTTATCAATAAGACTAGGTTTTTACTTGGAAGATGTCAGGAGACAGCAATTTTAAAATGATGAATTTCTGGTTACTTTCCTTCCATTATATTCAGCTGTTATCATTGTATTGCTCTATGACATTACAGTATGAGGATCAGGTAGAAATGGAGGTTGAAGCTTACCCTTAACACTGTTTTTAACTAAAACTTTATCTCCTACATTAATATCCCTTTGACATACCCTTTTCTTTTTTTCATAATCTTTCTTCATTTTCATCTTTCCACCAGCATAAGCATTCTCAATGTTCAATGTTAAAATCATCATTTACATTTACTGGTTCTGGTAAGAATGTTCTAAAACTTCTTTTAAACATTATAGATCCTGTGGCTCTGTAATTCTTAAGAAATGCACTGAAATTACTTTTCCAATTCATATTTTGACACTGAGAGGTCCTAATAGCCTTTAAAATTGTTTGCATAAACCTTTCTACCTCTCCATTGGCTTGAGGCCATAATGATGTAATTTTACCATGGTGAAAACCTTGCTCCTCACTAAAATCTTTAAAGTCAGAACCTTGAAAAGGAGGACTATTGTCACTTTTCAGTACGTTGGGAACCCCAAAAATACTAAAAATTCTTTCTAATACCTGCTATAATCATCAGTAACTACAAGTAGATATTCCTGTGATGGCTGAATTGGCCCACAGAAATCAACAGAAATTTCTTCCCACACTCTATCTGGAAGTA
Organism: Macrobrachium nipponense; assembly: GCF_015104395.2. Classification (NCBI taxonomy): domain Eukaryota; kingdom Metazoa; phylum Arthropoda; class Malacostraca; order Decapoda; family Palaemonidae; genus Macrobrachium; species Macrobrachium nipponense. Next base: position 55,154,088 of record NC_061100.1, read on the forward strand.
CTGAGGGAAGCAAATTCTCTCTCTTGTTCTCATGTGTGCATGCCTGACATGGGGAGACAATTCTCAATTCTCTGCTGTACCTTGTCATCTATCTCTGGAAACCAAACCTTTTTTCTTGATAGCTGCTTTGTTTTAACAATACCCTGGTGTCCTACATGAGCAAGATCTATCACCTTCTCTTCTAATGTACACGGGATGACAATCCTTGAGCCCCTTAAAACTATAACATGGTCCATACACAAGGAAAGTTCTTGCCTAATCCTGTAAAACATTGTGAATCTCCTATCATTCTCTTTCTCTCTCATAACATCCCATTTGTTAGTCTTAATTGCTTCTATGACCTTCTCTAAATTTGGTTTCATTTCAATTTTCTCTACACTTAAGGACTTTGGTACTGCCTTTGCCATAATGTAATTCACAAACTCCTCAGTTTCTGCTTTCTTGTGTAACTGGATGCCTAGACATATAATCAGCTGGATAGCTTTTCCCTGGCCTGTAAATTACTGTGAAGTCATATGGCATTAATCTTAAATTCCACCTTTCTAACCTTACTGAAATTATTTACTAAGGGCTGGTGATCAGTAATTACTTTAAAAGATTTTTCATACAAGTAGATATGAAATCTTTCAGTAGAATATACTATAACCAAAACTTCACACTCAGTTTGCGAGTACTGCTGCTCTTCCTCTGAAAATGATTTACTAGCATAATTAATAATCATAGTTTCCCCATATATGTTTTCCTGCACTAGTAGAGTACCAGTTCCTACACTTGCACCCGCAATAAGAGAAATCTATTTTTAAGGGTCAAAATATGCCATGACCTCTGAACCAGTTAACCTATTCTTAACTTCCTCAAAACTTTGCTCATGGGCAGCCTCCCACTTCCGCTGAACATCCTGTTTAATTAAATCTCTTAAAGGCCTTGAAATTGTACTCAAATCGGGTATAAACATAGAGCAATAATTAGGCATTTCTAGAAAAGTCCTAACTTCACTGGCAATATTAGGTCTTGGGGCATTCTAAATTGCCTGTACTTTCTTAGGATCAGGAGACACACCTTTAACAGAGAAAATATAACCATAATAATTAAAATTACTCTTATTAAATGTATATTTATTTCCATTCAGAGTTAAATTTCTATTTTGCAACCTCTCCATAACCTTAAAAATACAATCATGCTCTGCTTGTGTTTCAGCATAAATAAGAATATCGTCTTCAATGTAAGTTGCACCTTTAATATCAGATAACAATTCCTTAATTACATTCTGGAATATTTCTGCTGTTCAGGATATACCAAAACTAAGTCTTTTATACCTTCTAAGACCAACATGATTAGAAAATGTGGTAATACACCTTGAATCCTCATGCAACTCGAGTTGATGATACCCTTGGTTTAAGGTTTATGTCAAGTTTGGAAAATACCTTTGCATTAGCAAGATCAGCCATTATCTCATCCAATTGGAGTGAGATGCCTCTCTCTTTTAATACCCTTGTTAGTTTGTCTCATGTCTACACATATTCTTATATCTTGCAAATCTGAACTTTGGGTACTGTCACTATAGGAGAAAACCCAAGGATTTGGTCCTTCTACCTTTTCAATTATGTCATTTTCCTCCAACTCCTCAAGTTTCTTTTCTACCTGCTTGCGAATCTGGAGAGGGATAAGTCTATGTAGCTGAGCAACAGGCTGTACAGTATCATCAATGTGAAACTTAATCTTATAACCCTTCAACTTACATATGCCTTTAAAGACATTTTTAAACTCAGACATAATACCACTAGCAGAATCAATTGAATTTATGTACTTTAAAATTCCCACCTCAACAGAAGCCTTATATTCTAAAACAGACAAGTAAGAGTTTGTACCTTCTAGAACATAAATTGTCCTTTTCACAATATTATCATTGGCAATATCTGACAACCAAATTCTCCCACTAACGAAAGAGGTACAACACTTTCAAAAGGATATATTTTAGCCTTGCTTTTATGTAACTTAACCTTAATTTTCAATTTATCATAATCAGCAGATACTAAAATGGTGACTGCTGCACCAGGGTCAGCACAAACTTCCATAGGCAAATTAACCATGTTAACATATACCATAGATAGCTTGGTTAACATAAAATACATGATCTTCTTCATCACTACCCCCTTCACTGGTAAAATTATAATTACGTTCATCAATACTTTTAACAGTTTTCCTTTTTGAACACAACCTGGTAAAATTGCCTTCCTCACCACATGTGCTGCAATGCTTACTTATTGCAGGACATGGCTTTTTTGTGTGTGGGTAATCAAATCCGCATTCTAGCATGTTCCATTCATAGGCCTTTGAGTGAAGTCTTGTTTAGGCTTAAAAGCTGAATTCCCCTTTTGCTTCTGTTGACTTGTTCCACCTGATCCATGCTCTGAATTTATACAAGATCCTTGCTTTCTACTCGATGAACGTCTTTCCATAAAATGTGCATGTGATGAATGTCCTTCATATGAAACTGCTGTCCTTTGATTGCTTGAGGTTTGAACATAACCTGTTTCAGGCTTAGGCCTATGCATTGCTCTTCTGGCCAGATTAACTTCTTCCGTTTTCCTTGCTTGAAATTGTGACGGCTCTTCAGCTTGGATAAATTTTATCACCTCTGAAAGTGTCGTTTCCTTCTTCAAAATCTGCCTATGTACCATTTCCGATGTACCATATTCCATTACTTATATATGAATTTTGTTGTCTTTATCCTTAAACATGCAATGTCTGGCTATTTCCTGCAATCTTGAAACATAGGCTTGAATTCCTTTAGTAGGCTGCTGCACACACACTGGCGAAATTTATGAGTTTCATAAAACCTATTGATTTGAGGCTTGACAGTTTCCACATCGTCTTCCCCTCCTTTTTGTGCATCTGTGAACCCTTTATAAATCTCTGCTCTATCTTTCCCCCCTCCCAGTAAAAGCCATAGAGCTTTTTGTCTCTACTTATCCCTACTATTATGAGCTACAACAACATTCCAAAAATCTGTTGTCCAGTCCTGCCATCCTCAATGTGAACTCGAAATGGTTCAATATACCTAGCAAAATCTGTCATGTTGTGTTTGGCTAGGCTATACTTGACGAATAAGGCTAGACTACGCTATCACACCAGAGTCTCATCTCTTCCCCTAGATCAATATTAGGCCCAAATAATGTCCTACTCCTTTCATACTCCCACAAGAATATATAGCTATCCTAAGCTATAACAGCCACAAACAAGTATGACATTAAGGAAATGAATATCATGCATAGCCTGTGATGGCCTACCTAAATGCAACTGCCAGTCGAGCTTGTGGGACCTCTTCATATAGCCTATTAGGCTAACTCCTCTGTGATCGTTGCCAATATTAAATCTTCTTGGCCTAATGAGGAATCATTCACTGATAATCATGCATGTTTTTGAACATTTAATGTTACTTGACTATACAGAAAGTACAAAGAGAAGTTGTTGGTCAGTTGCTACACCTGGCCGGTTACATGAATATTGGCGGTGATTTTTCTTCTCTAAACAAACGCCTACCAAACTTACTACTGCACACAGTTACTTAAGTAATGGCTCTCATATTATAAGAGAACAATAACCAAACGTAGTTTGCATCACACACAAAAATTACAGCCACAACAAATCAGTACCCTTCCACGAATAATCCCTTAAAATTCCTTGCATTGGTATGTCATCCTCTAAAATTCTGGAAGGAAGTGCCCTCTGAGTATCCAAATCAAAAAGAAAATATCAACAATGGTCTCATCCAAGACACCACAAATTGTCAGCACCAAACAACCTGTTTATTCCAAATGTACGCAAGCAGCCACGTTCCCCTTTTTAACTGACTTCATAAACTGTGAAGTTATTAACCTCTCAATGAATCCTCACCAAAACCACAAATCTTCGTTAATCCTCACTAAGGAGTCCTCAGAAAATCCTCACTGACACCACAGAACCACATTAATCCTCAAAAATTCCCAAAAATCCTCACTAACACCACAGAACCTCTTTAATCCTGAAAAATCTTCAAAAAATCCTCAAAAAAATCTTTGTTATAACCCCAATGGAAGCGACTGGGTAATGGTCAGGAATTGTTTTCTCATTCAATCTGCGGAAATCCACACATACCTGGATGGAGCCATCCTTCTTAGGTACTGCCAAGAGGGGAAAGTTGTACTTGGACACACTGGGTCTAATAATTCCTTCCTCTTCGCATTTGACCAACCTCTTTCTCTAGCTGTTCCCTGATTTTGTAGGGTATGCAGTATGCAGGAATAAAGACGGGTTTGGTCCCCTCTAGCAGATTCACCTTATGTTCTATAACACTTCAGTCAGTCCTTACTTATCCCCTTTTAAAGCTATAGTATCGCAAATTCATCCAAAACTTCGCTTACAGCTTCTATATGCTCCTTGTAGTCTACATTAGCTAAGTGTTCCCTAAATATGTTCTTCCTTATTTGCATTTGTATTTATTCTACTTTCTGATCATAGCTGTGGGCCATCCCAATTAATTTTGACTGCTCCAAAAAGCATTTTTGAGTAGAGTCAGTCTTTTCTACATTTCCCCAAAATAAAAATATACACCCAGACCCGCACTATGACAATATATATACAAACATTAATTTACTGTACTTTACTGTACTGTAATCATTACATACAGTGGAGTAAATTTTAATGAAACACACTTAAACACACATACACACACATGCACACACACATGCACACACACACACATATAGTAGTAATTCCCAATCTGCGCTCATCGGTGACGCTAGACGCCATAGTGGTGAGAGTCAAGTTTCTCACTGGCTCTGACCCACTCATCCCCTCGCTAACTCCCATACAGAAGTAAACATAAAGTAGTTTATAGGATTACTTGCCTATTTCAACACCTCGACGTTCTTAAAGGGGAGAATTTCGGTCCTAATATATTAGTTTCAAGATATAACCTAATCCGGGACCAACCACCCACAAGGAAATTACTGACACCCCAACCAGGGTCATTTCCACCGCAAATGCCAGCCAACCCCCCACGGCGAGTGACTGCCCACTCCCCCTGGCTAACACCCCATCCACCCAAATGATCAGCGCATTCATCTCCCATCTTCGTGAGTAGCCATGGATACATTAAACATAATCTCTTGGAATATTTTTGGCCTCAAGCGGAACATTCCTCTACTGAACATGTTCTACAAAAACTTCAATAGCATCATTGCATTACAAGAAACGCTCCTCTGGCCACATGACCTTGTCATCTGCGATTCAATTCATGAAGAGTTCAGAGCCTTCTCGACTTCATCGATCCAAGTTACAGATCAAATCATAGCCGGTCACCCGAAAGGGGGCCTTTCTTTCCTGCGGCAAAAATTGTTAGACAATATGATAAAGGTGATGACCTACAGGAGTGACAGATTGCTGGGGCTTCAAGTGACAGTAGGTAACTCTAAAATCCTAATAATTAATGCTTATATGCCATGGGAAAATAACAATAATTTTGATCATTACTGCATGATCCTAGGGGAGTTACACTTACTCGCTTCTGTCAAAATCATGCTCTCCAAATTAGTGATGTAATGCTCCTCCCTCCCTCCTCCTATTCTTATGTACATAATAGAGCGGACGCAATTACAACCTCCTGGTTGGACCACTGCATCACATCTCCAGAACTTCATGATTCTATTATGACCTGCAATATTTGCTACGATCTTGCAACAGGCTACAATCACATCCCATTACAGGTGTCTTTCAGTACCCCATCCCTCCCTACCGTGAACCCCCTAACTGACCGCCCCCACCAGCAGTAAACTGGGATTTTAAAAACCACCAGAAAACCAGATACTTTAGGGCGACCATGGACAATAGTTCAATGGGCAGACGCCTTACTTTGTACTAACACAGATTGTAGAAATTACCAACACAGGAGGGATCTGAATTAATTCTATTCAAAAATAATCTCTGTTATGCTTGCTTCGGGCAGGACTGCCTTTAGATTTCGTCAAGGTAATTTTCGTAATATAACTGGATGGAATGACTTGGTTAAAGATCTGTATACATACTCACGTGAAATCTTTTTACTGTGGAGGCAAAATGGTAGCCTGAGGGAAGGGCACACCGCATTACTAATGAGGCAGGCAAGAGCACAGTTCAAACTTGCGCTTAAGCACTGCAGGTTAAATGAAAACAACTAAGAGCCGATGCAATGTCTAGAAACTTAGAATCTGGTGATTATCCTCATTTTTAGAAAGATATCCAGTTTGTAAATCCCAAAACTAAAAAGCTGTCACAGAGAGTAGGGGAAGCAGTCGGAGACGAAGCTATTGCAAGTATGTGGGGCGATCACTTCAACAATATCCAGAATTGCATAAATGATTAAGATTCCCGAAGGGATGTAGATAACCTCCTTACTGACAACATTCAATTTCATTTTGCAGACCGTATTACGCCAGGTAACATCAGTGATGCAATAAACCGCCAACCTAACAATAAATCGCCCGGCTGTGATGGTCTTCACTTGGAAGCTTTCAAATTCTGCCATCCGATAATTTACATTTTGCTAGCTGTTCTATTCAATGCGTGCATAATTCACCAGTTTCTTCCAGACTCCCAGCTCTTAGTTCACTTGATACCATTAATCAAAAACAAGCTAAAGGATGCAGCTGACCCTGGCAACTACCGGCTGATTGCAATCACAACGATCGCATCAAAGATACTCGAGTCGGTTCTTCTAATGAGACTTCTTCCCTTTCTACACAACACTGACAACCTTCGGGTTTAAAGCAAACCACTCAACCGACACCTGCATCTACATACTGAAAGAATTGCTGAACTACTACCTATCATCAGCCTCTCCTGTTTTCCTTTGTTTTGTAAATGTGAGAAAAGCATTTGACAGAGTAAACTACCTGAAGCTCTTCCTGAAGCTGCATAAAAGGGGCACACCCCTATATCTAATTGGCATTTTATATTGCTGGTTCTCCACACAGCAATTCTGTGTGAAATGGGGTAACGTATTATTGTACACCTTCGGCTCTCTAAACTGACTTCGGAAAGGGGATATTTTCTCTCCATACCTGTTTAATACGTCCACAGATGCCTTGAATGTCAAACTGAACTCACTCCCAATCGGATGCACTGTCAATGAAACAACTATAAACCATCTCTGTTACGCCGACAATATGGTTCTGATTTCCCCATCAGTGCAAGGTCTCCAAGACTCATCGACACTTGCCGCCAATATCCAGAGGAATTTGATATAATCTACAACAAAACCAAGACCCAGTGCATGTCGCTGCTCCCGAGATCACTTAAGCATATTGCAGAACCACAAATTTTCCTCGGAAATCATCGGCGGGAATTTGTGTACGAATTTCCGTATTTGGGTCACATTATCACCGAGGACATAAAAGATATGGCAGGCATTGAACAGAGGTGTCGTAAACTATGTGCAACTGGCAACAGGATTGCAAGGAGGTTTGCCTTCTGTCACCAATACGTGAAACTGCTGCTCTTCCGCTCGTACTGCTACAGTATCTATGGGTGTTCCCTCTGGACGAACTATACAAGAGAGACCATGAGACGTATCACTGTTGTGCACAATGACATTCTGAGACGCCTCACAAACACTAGCCGCTACCACTCCGCCATACCATACAGATATTCATAGAAAACAACCTGGACAATTTAAAAATCATTGTAAGGCAAACAATGTCCAGTCTGGTAACCCGAGTGAGAAACAGCAGCAACCCGCTCATACAAAACATCTTAAGGAGTGAAGCAAGAAGATCTAAATTGTGAAAAAGATGGGAAAATGAGGCCTTTGTCCCCTAAAGGACTTAATCTCTGTATTGACAAGATGTCATCCGCAGATTTTATCATTATTATATTTACTGCTGATATTTTACTTTTTCATTATAACTGTGATTACTATCAAGTTAAAGTTTTTTACATTCAATTTTCGTGTTTAGCCCGCTGGACCTGACTACTTTACGTAACCACCTAAGGTCTCTAGTTGAAATTTAAGTTATATAAGCTGTGCACTAACTGTTATAACTCTCAATGCATTTTTTTCTCACCAATATTATAACTGTTATTACCAGTATGATGATTACTATCTTTTATGTTACCTCAGCTATTTTGTGGATAAGTACCGATTATTCATTTTTTTTATCATGTTGTCTCATGTATCTAGATTGCGTATGTTACTGTCTGTATTTTGTATATTCCATGTACCCTGAGCTGAAATAAAGGATATTATTATAATTATATTTTTTTTTTTTTTTTTTTTTTTTTTTTTTTTTTTTTTTTTTTTTTGTTTTTTTTTTTTTTTTTTTTTTTTTTTTTTTTTTTTTTTTTTTTGCTCTATCACAGTCCTCCAATTCGACTGGGTGGTATTTATAGTGTGGGGTTCCGGGTTGCATCCTGCTCCTTAGGAGTCCATCACTTTTCTTACTATGTGTGCCGTTTCTAGGATCACACTCTTTCTGCATGAGACCTGGAGCTACTTCAGCCTCTAGTTTTTCTAGATTCCTTTTCAGGGATCTGGATCGTGCTAGTGCTCTATGATTATGGGTACGATTTTCCACTGGCATATCCCATATCCTTCTTATTTCTATTTTCAGATCTTGATACTTATCATTTTTTCCCTCTCTTTCTCTTCAACTCTGGTGTCCCATGGTATTGCGACATCAATGAGTGATACTTTCTTCTTGACTTTGTCAATCAACGTCACGTCTGGTCTATTTGCACGTATCACCCTATCCGTTCTGATACCATAGTCCCAGAGGATCTTTGCCTGATCGTTTTCTATCACTCCCTCAGGTTGGTGCTCGTACCACTTATTACTGCAAGGTAGCTGATGTTTCTTGCACAGGCTCCAGTGGAGGGCTTTTGCCACTGAATCATGCCTCTTTTTGTACTGGTTCTGTGCAAGTGCCGGGCATTTCACTTTGCTTATTTGGTTTATGGTATTTCATTTTTCGTATTGCACTTCCTACATATGGGAGAGATGTTATTTCCGTCTATCGTACTTTGAACATATCTGGTTCTTAGGGCCTGATCTTGTGCCGCTGTTATCATTCCTTCAGTTTCCTTCTTTA
>NC_061100.1:55165691-55175691 GCF_015104395.2 Macrobrachium nipponense
TTAATACTAATAACGGGTCATCTAATTCTTCTTTTCTGGGTTTTCAGAGGTGTTAAAGCCATTTCTAAAACTATTCATGTAAAATGGTGAAGGTGAATCAAATAATCAAATTGATGGACTGAATGAACTAAGTGTCATTTGCATGTTTGAAATTATTATTCTGCACCAGAGACAAGAAACTCATTGCTTCTCACTGCCAAAATTTGATTTGACTTAATGACCTGGCTGAAAGCTTTGGTACTCGACTTGCCCAATACCCCATCTATCTGAAGAAGTTTGTTCTGTTTGATAAGTGTGGCAGTGAAGTTCTCATTCCAAACTATCTTCAATAGATAAAAAGAGGAAGATCTAAAGAAGCTTGACTTAACAAAAAAACACCCCCTTTCAATGTCGTGAAGAAATTCTGCACACCGCCACAAACATGGCAACTAAGCAACGTCCTTTCTGTCTACACTCTTCCACACAGCATCTACCTTGACAACAGGTCACCTTTGCTGAGGCAGAGTATTAACATCTGCAGCTACATAATGATAGCTGCAGAAAATGGTGTCAAATAGAGAGTGTACAAAGGTCCTTTACAGCTAGAATAGAAGAAGTTAAGGACCTAGACTACTGGGAAAGACTACAATCCTTAAAATTATATAGTCTAGAAAGGAGAAGAGAACGCTACATGATAATTCAGGCATGGAAACAGATAGAAGGAATAACAGAAAATATCATGGAACTAAAATATCAGAAAGAGCAAGCAGAGGTAGATTAATAGTGCCCAAAAACTATACCAGGAAAAATAAGGAAAGCACACAGAACATTAATCCACTACGCACCAGCATCGATAATGCAGCGTCTATTCAATGCGTTGCCAGCTCATCTGAGGAATATATCAGGAGTGAGCGTAGATGTGTTTAAGAATAAGCTCGACAAATATCTAAACTGCATCCCAGACCATCCAAGATTGGAAGATGCAAAATATACCGGAAGATGTACTAGCAACTCTCTGGTAGACATTAGAGGCGCCTCACACTGAGGGACCTGGGGCAACCCGAACGAACTGAAGGTCTGTAAGGTAAGGTAGGTGATGACAACAACATATTCATCCTATTAGTGTACTGGACATTAAGAATGGGAATTGCCGCAGTTATCAAAATGGCAAAGGGGAATACCAACTGTTTGTACAACCCTGATGCTACCCGGGGCCGTAATCAGCTTAAAGAAATTACAGGCAGGTTTTTCCTAACTCTCTAGACGAGCAAAAAACTTATACAGTACTGAATGGTGCTGTACTAGTTTCTTCCCGAAAGCCCACAAAAAAGCCACCAAAATTGAAGAACATTTCTCAATCTGATACTAACCTGCAGCTACACATGCTCAATGAACTTGTGGAAAGCAGCAAATTAACAGGGTAAGTGAGTTGCATTTCATTTGCAGCACAGATGGTACACCATACAGTAGTAAACACAGTAGCTTTAACAATGCATGCCTTTCCAGCGCAAATTACTGCAAGTATTAGAGCTGAAATGCCTGTTACAGTTATGTCACTATCAAGCAGATGAACACTGGCAATAAGGAAGAACTACTTCGGATGGGGAAATTACAACATTGAAGATTAGCAGGATATTATTAAATATATAATAACAGGAAAGAATTATAACAAACAAGGAGTGATAATAACGTTTCGTAAGAAACTTCAAAATTATATGATTGCCTTTTGGATTCCTTAATTGTAACAACTATTCATTCCTGATAATGATTTGAGAAATAACTTAGCGTTTACATTCCATCAATAAATACCATCTGGGATGGATGGTCCCCTACCCTTACTTAACAACTCGAAAAAGAGGTATTGTATAACTCACTAAGTTTATTAGAAAAAAATATTGTAAATTTCTCATTAACCAGTATCTTGGTGGCTGCTACCTTAAATTTTGGGATATGTTTGATGTTTTCATAGCAGAAACCCAGTTAATATGCCTTTTTTTAATCACCTACAACACCATTCCACAAAAATTTTAGCAGGAATTACTATTGCAGGGTCACTGATATGCCATAGGGTTACTAACTCCACTATTAAGGTCCTGCTATAAATAGGTAACAGAAATCAATAAACAGATTAATAACACACTGACTGAACAACCAGGTGATGCCTTGGAAAACTCTTGAATGAAAATCGGAAACTTTCTCTCTCTCTCTCTCCTCTCTCTCTCTCTCTCTATCTCTCTCGCTCCCTTTCCTGTTAAGATAGTTGCTTCAGTTACATTGCCCAGCATTTTTAACATTATATATTTCACCACTTCTCACACCCCAACCCCTCCATTCCTTTTGGAGTTGAAGAATGACTTGAAGGGTGTCGGGAGTGTCTCTATTAATCCCAGCGACCTCAATAACTATGGATTAGACCTTAATATCAGTCATTTTTTACAATTGATTCTGTACCCCTTCTCACTCTCCCATGCTATCAAGGCTACACTTGGTCCTAAAGTGCTTCAGGAGTGTCACAGTTCATCCCAGCAGCCTCAACAACTATAGATTAGACACCAATATCTGTAGTTTTTAGTTATTTCTACAAACCACCACCTTCCCACAGCTCCCAACCTATTGAGGCTGAACTTACACTTAAAGGACATTTGGAGTGTCATTATTCACCTCAGTGACCTTGAAAAGTATAAATTAATGTAATATCTGTCGTTTTCGGTTACTTTTATATATCATCCCCTATCCACCCCTTCTTACTCCACCTCCAATCGGGCTGAACTAGGACATAAAGGTCCCTATTCATATCAGCGACCTCAAAAACTATAGATTAGACACTAATATCTGTTGTTTTCGGTTATTTTTTATAAGTAGCGCCCTTTTCACCCTCTTCTCAGTCCCCCTTCCTATCAGGGAAGAACTTGAACTTAACGGGCATCGTGAGTGTCACTTTGCATGTTTTTTTTTATTATCTCTACATATCACCCCTTTCCCACCCCATCTCAACACCCCCCCCCCCCCCCCCAACCTTCTATCAGGGCTGAACTGGGACTTAAAAGGCATCGGGAAGTGGTTCACCTATATCAGCAATCTAAAAAACTATGGATTTGACACTAATATCTGTCCTTTTCGGTTACTTTTATGTTTCACCCCTCTCCCACCTCCGCTTCCCATAGTATGTTTCCTAGATGGTGTGTAATATGCTTATACCAAGTTTGGTTGAAATTGCTCAATGTGTTTCAAATTGTATATGGCTCATAAATACATACATACATACATATGATCATCAATATCCATGTTTTATAGATATAGATAGTGAAAATAGAATGGAAATCTTATAACATAATTTTTTATAGTTGAATACTGATTAAAAAATGGAAAATGATGTTTGGAAGCAGCATTCAGCTAAGCAGCTTATTTTCACTTAATTAAGATTTATTTGAAAATTTATATATCTGTTTCGGCTCTAGTATTTTAAGATGGCAAAGCGCAAGTTAATATAGGGGTTAAGTAGATCTCATTCAATACAATAATACCTTCAAAGAAAGAAGTCAATGAATTTTTTAAAAAATTCGAAGGATCGACATTTTCTATTAGAGTTTCAATCCTTTTCAAAAGGTTCACAAAATGCGCAAGGTTATTACGACATAATATCAGCTTCATGGTCATTATCATCATTATCCTTCTCTTCAAACAGGGGATATCCCCTTTGCTGAATTAGGACTGCTATGACTGATTAGGCCCTCCATTCTTATTCTGGCAATTATTTTGGTAATTATTTTCACTCTTTATATGTTTCCATAATAATAATTTTTGTTATTAATTGTAGCTCCTCTACTACTACGATTCGCTGTCTTATTACTATACCATCCATTTCCTAATGAACTCAGTCCGAATATAACATAAATTATGAGTTTTGGTTGAAAAATCACACAATCCTTGATAAGGACGGGGAGTACAGCTCCTCACGCGGAAAAGGGACCGCTGACTAAAATAGTAAACAAATTTAGTATGTCAGATAATAGTTCCGCGGGTCTCATCATAGCTCCATGCAGACACCTGTATCGCCATCAAACTAATATTCAATCTTTCGACTGCGCATTAAAACCATGATCGAGGGTATGAATTTTAGCACCTGACGAAAGAGCTGGAATCATCCATATAGACCTGAATCATTCTTAGTTTAAACAGTAAACCCCTAAATTGCAGTATGACTTTAATCATTTTATATCCTACATGTACGAGTATATTATGAGTGTTAAGAAAGTAACTGGTGAAAAGAGACCGAGAGAAAGAAAGTCAAAATCTCCTAAACACAAATTGTAGAATGTGAACAAGCCAACAGTGATGATTCAGAAAAAACTAACAACATTGGAGATATTGATTACAATGTCTAACCAAAAATCAAAGAGAGAGAGAGAGAGAGAGAGAGAGAGAGAGAGAGAGAGAGAGAGAGAGAGAGAGATTATCTTGATGTTTCTCCCCGTGTGGTGAAAGTAGGATATTACTGAACAGATGTCCCTGGATTCCGATTCAAGTTAAATTACTGTGATATATTAAATATTAAACTATTTTTTGATGGACTATTTATCCAGGTGGGGAAAAACGTATGGATATATCCCCTAATAAAATTTTGTCAACTGTTTGCTTTTATTTGATTTTTTAAGTAATTACATAAAATCTTAAACGGGCTATTTAACTATAATACTCCATTTTTATTACAATTTTATTAAAATAACACTTTATTTACGATATTACGGTTTGTTCTAATGAGATTCCAAAGAGAATAGTGATGAAGCAATCAGTTGCTGGTTCATTAATAAAATAAATATATAATTAATAGTTAGCATCATTATTAATTCTTGTTAATTATTAGTCGTTTACTTACGTTATCAAAATTCATTACTGCAATTCTAATTCGTTTACTATGCCGTAATTTGAAGTAAAATGTTCATGTGGTATAAAGCACTTTTGGTTATTGTTGTTTTTATTGCAGTTTATAAGAATAGGTTACTCTTTATCCTTAGTAATATGTGAATATTACGCTAAATTCTAAAAAAAGTAAAAAAAAAACTTTCTTCTAAAGATGTAAGTTTTTTTTTAAATATCATATGTCATATACAGTCTAAGACACGATTTCCTACGACATGTAATGATTTGTCTAGTAGAACTACAGTGCTCCATGTAATTTCACAAGCCCACTTATTGATGATTTACATTTATCTCATGTTTCTGCATTTATTTGAGGTGGTAAAGAGGAGTACTTGACATTTTTGAATGTGAAAAAATGTCTCCCCCAACCTCTCTCTCTCTCTCTCTCTCTCTCTCTCTCTCTCTCTCTCTCTCTCTCTCTCTCTCAGATAGTTATTGCAAACGATGAAAAATCGGATGAAGCTAAGGTAATATCCGGTGTGCCACAAGGTACGGTGTTAGCTGCAATACTGTTTGTTATTATGATTGCAGACATAGACAGTAATGTTAAGGACTCGTGAGTGAGTAGTTTCGCCGATGACACAAGAATAAGTAGAGAAATTACTTGTGATAAAGATAGGAACGCGCTACAAAAGAGACCTTAACAAAGTATATGATTTGGCAGAGGTAAATAGGATGGTATTTATCTCCGATAAATTTGAATCAATAAATTATGGAGACAGAGAAGGAAAGCTATATGCATATAGGGGACCTAATAAGGAGACAAAAAATAAAAAATAAGGAAGGAGTTAAAAACCTTGGTGTGATGATGAATAGGAACATGTTATGCATGATCAAATATCAATTCTATTGGCAAAATGTAAAGCAAAAATGGGAATGTTGTTACGGCACTTCAAAACAAGAAAAGCTGAACACATGATTATGCTTTATAAAACATATGTTCGTAGTCCACTTGAATATTGCAATATGATATGGTACCCACACTATCAAAAGGAGATTGACACAAATAGAGAGTGTACAAAGGTCCTTTTACAGCTAGAATAGAAGATGTTAGGAATCCTTGACCTCTGGGAAAGACTACAATCATTAAAATTATATAGTCTAGAAGGAGAAAGAGAACGCTACATGATAATTCAGGCATGGAAACAGATAGAAGGAATAGCCGAAAGCATCATGGAGCTAAAAATATCAGAAAGAGCAAGCAGAGGTAGATTAATAGTACCCAAAACTATACCTAGGAAAATAAGGAAAGCACACAGGACATTAATCCACTACGCACCAGCATCGATAAGCAGCGTCTATTCAATCCGTTGCCAGCTCATCTGAGGAATATATCAGGAGTGAGCGTAGATGTTTAAGAATAAGCTCGACAAATATCTAAGCTGCATCCCAGACCATCCAAGATTGGAAGATGCAAAATATACCGGAAGATGTATTAGCAACTCTCTGCTAGACATTAGAGGTGCCTCACAGTGAGGGGCCTGGGGCAACCCGAACAAGATGTAAGGTAAGGTCTGTAAGGCCTCTCTCTCTCTCTCTCTCTTTCCTTTTTTTACATATTTTCTGGAAAATAGAGATGGTTCAAGAACACATTAAGATATAGCATATAAAAATCAAATATAATGGTATTATATTATTGCTCAGCAATTACCAATAAGTATTAGAGATTAATTTCTAATAGTCTCCTTGACAGTAAGAGCTTCTGATTATACGGTATAAGGATTATTTCTTTTAATATCTGTGGATTATAAAAGAGTAAAAAGGACCTGAATGGTGCTGCTATCAATTTCGATATCCTCTTTAGCTCTGAAATTCATTTCTGATTTGCAGCATAATTTAAAATTGTTGATCCCTGGGTTTTAGAAAAGATTAGACTCAAAAATCTTTCGTAAAACCCTCTTAACTATTTTGGTTTTGGGTCTACGAATTTTTCAATTGTGTTGGATTTCAAGTACAATATTTTCTCGGTGCATATATTTTTCCTTTGGAATCCCCATCTGCCATTTATACGAATCTTCTTTGTTAAGTTACTTTTATATTTCTTCAGTCTGCTAAGTTGAATGGCCTTGCTGAATTCCATCGTCTCCTTTCATTCATAGCTTGTGCCTTTATTTATATATCCATAATTTTCCACGTTTTTCTGATTCTTTTATATACACTCACCACCACACACCCACACACACACACCCACACCACACACATATATATATATATATATATATATATATATATATATATGTGTGTGTGTGTGTGTGTGTGTGTGTGTGTATAAAGCACTGTACAAATGCAATAAGTGGAGATCAGGTCGATAACAAGTGACGTGAACAAGAATGGGATGCGAAAAACAGAAAGTGTCAATTGTTTAGAGAAGTTAATAGACTAGCGTGCGTGCATTCGTGTGTTCAGTAGAGTGTGTAGGTTCATACGTCCGTTAGAGCAAATGAATGAGATATAATCTCTAGTATGGGAATTAATAGGGCAATTAGATGACAAACTGTCGCAGTGGTCACAAGAAACTTTGGAAATCAGAGGAGACGCCAAGATCCATCGGGAAAGGTAAAGAACATTTAGAACAGTGACATTTATTTCAGATGCATTGAGAAGGGAAGCGTGGTGCAAGACTTAATATTATTGACGAACTTTATCATTTCTTCGGTTGATAATTGTGGTCGCTTTATTTCAGATGGATTCGGTTGTTGCTACTTAAAATGAATTCTCTAGACTTTCATATGACGTGTACTGATAAAGGGGATAATCATATACATATGTTTTCGTGGAAGAGAAATAGTGTTTAAATAATTCTTTTATAGGGAATTTTCTTTCATTTATTTTATTCCATTATTATGTTAGCTATTTTGGGAAGATAAAGATTATAATTCTTCATATCGGGGGTTTGTATTCGCCTAAGATGTATTTATTTATTTTTAGCAAACTGCAGGGATGACAGGTGATGGGAACAAACCAAGGTAAGTCTCGCTATCAGGTAGGAGTTCGCTCCTTTTAATCAAATGGGGGGCTCTTTTGACCCGCTTAATGCACATACACACTAACACGCACTCACACCACACACACACACACACACACACACACACACACACACATATATATAATATATATATATATATATATAATATATATCTATATATATATATATATATATATATATATATATAGATATGGCATTTTTTATGCTAACTTTATCATATTTTCTCACTTCTGTTTATTATCTTTTCTTCAGAATTTTGGATAAGGACACAAACTCGCGGTGGGGTTCCATATATTTCACTGCTAAGGTTCCGTTTCACCTTTGTTCAGGCTTTTTCAAGCAAGAATTGGCACGGAAACATCCTCCGCTCTATTTATAGCTCCATTGAAGGTTGGTTAATTTTTAAAATTATATTTGCATAATATATTTCTACATGGTTTAACTATATTAATGTCTCAATTTACATTATTTCTATTTCTTATGTTACTAACTAATAAATTATGAATTTCTTCGTCTTCGGTGCTTGGGAGGGCTTGTTTTAGCCGATGACCTGACCCTGTCCTCCTGTCCCTGGGAGCGGTAAGAGGGTGGACCATATATATATATAATATATATATATATATAATATATATATATATATATATATATATATATATATATATATATATATATATATAATAGGTATGGAGATGGGTATTGAAATATCAACGCTGTTATGAACAAATTGATTCAACAATCTGGGTGTTCTCCTAGAGACTAAGCGATATTTTCTTTTAGCATTTTGTGAGTGAGATTCAGCGCTTCTGTGAGGTGCAGTGATGATGGAGTCATTTGGAGAAGAATGTACGTATGCCCAGCCGTTCTGAACATTCATCCCGAATGAAATTTGGGGGCTTCATTATCTTCATACGTGGTCGGGAACATGGAGGCAACCTGATCGGAGCTCGGAGATCATGTGTTGTTGTGCATGGGCGGAAGTTAGAATGTCGTGTGAAAAACATCTGATCTGGTTTTGATCAGGTCTTAGGGCCGGTCATACAACTATACGTACATGTTTGTGCGACAGTGTATGTTTCCTATATGGAAATTGATTGATGTAACTCGGCACTTGTGGCCTGCCACGAATTACCATAAACCTATTTTGAGTGGGGACTTATCTACAGCTGAAGGGGGAGTCTAGTAGATTAAGCCTGCTTTGTACTGGCACGGGCTCTTGCTTCTTAGCAGCCCGTAACTCGTGATGGATGAAGAATGTCTGCAAAATCCCATTCAACTCTAATTTAACAACTGGGCCATAACGAAAGATTTCAGTGATAGATAAAGTAGTAAGAAGGAAGCCCCATTAAGCAGGAGAGCGTGGGAAGGAAAGATAAATTTAGAGTTGAAGAAAAAGTTTGGGATTCACAGTTCCCTTGAGATGTGATGACTGATGCAATGAATGGATGAATTTTACTTATACACAGGATGGTTGTATGCCATCAGATATGCTCACTTGAGAGTGGCTAAGGTGTATTGCTCTTCTCTGACCGCTCGGTAAGGCCTTGAGAAGAGGAACAGGGATGGGATGATTCAGTGAGGCAGCTGCTGTTCGGATTGAACATTAGGTACTTAGGTTTAAAGGTTGCGATGATGTAGGGTTGTGTGTGGTTTAGCAGTGTCTGAAAAGGTTAAACGAACTTACATTCAATGCACAAAATGTATTATATTATTATATATATATATAATAGATACAATAAATAATATTATATAATAATATAGTATATCTTGATCGTTATTATTTTTTTTTATTGGCCATTTCCTCTTTTTCTTACCCTTTTCATAATTGCTTAACATATTTTTCTCAGACCTAGCTAACTCAAGTTAAAAAGCAGGAATAAGAAATCAAAGGAGTATAATTTAGTCTTTTTTTTTATTTTTTTTTCGCATTTCTCTCTAACCGAACACGTTGGAAAGCGATGGAGTCAAAACTGACGAATACAGTAGGAAAGACTTACTTTCATAAAAGTTTTCTTGGATTAATCTTTCTGTATCTATTCAGCTCTTCTAAATATAAATTAATTAAAATTAGTTCCACATGTATAGCTGACCTACCATAAGCATATTATAAGTAGCTGA
>NC_061100.1:55185691-55200431 GCF_015104395.2 Macrobrachium nipponense
GTGTAAGAATTTTTACAAGCCATTTAAAAAAATTATAAGTAACTGAGTCTACTGAACTGATGATTGGTCTGATAGGGTTATTGATTTTGTGTGCCTTGACTAAACAACAAAAATAAGGTAGGGAGGAGCATTTAGGTGTAAACTGTCTAATTTAATGGGACATGCCCTTTAGAATAGATTTAATTTGTTTACTAAAATGAGAGTTTACTGTCTGTATTGGATCAGACCTCAGTTCCGTATAAGTTTCACTATCATTTATTAAGGCCATTATTTTATTTACATAGCCGCTTTTATTCATTATTACCACTGCGTAGGATTTTTTTGCCTTTGTTACTCGGAGGTTGTAAAAATTGTGTTAATAACTTGATTGGTGATTTTATAAACTATATCTTGTAAATAGGAGTTTATCTTGGAAAAGTTAAATAAAAAGACTATTTCTTTGTGAAATAATTGCCAAATAAAGAATATTTTAGAGCTATATGGACCAAGGTGTAGATGGTATTAGGTTTGAAAGAATATTGACAAGGGCTATAGTAGTTATTGGCTAAGCCTGTATATGTCCGCTTTTTATAAACAGAAGTAGTCAACTCTGATGTTCCCAAAAAATTATTCTATGCCTGAATCCCGTATATGTCTGACTCTAAATTTTCCCTAAATCTCACATGAATAATTGAACAGGAAATCCCTTGTCTTAACGTCAAACTTATTTCTAACAACCCATGTACAGTAGGATCATTTTTTAATTTCAAAGATCGCCTGTAGTCCTTCATGCGTTCCAATGTGGGTTATAAATTCACATGCCCTGGATGAAAGGGAAGATAAAATGAATAGAATGTTAAGGAAAATCAAAAGTGAGAATATTATCAATGAGATTACATATCAACAACTATTTGTGACTGGCTCTTCTTTCAGTATGTTGTATGGCCAACCCAAAATTCACAAGCCTATTATGGCTGCCTATAATATTCCTTCGTTCTCTGTCTCTAAATTTTTAGCCAGTTTACTTTCTGAATATAGTAGTAATGAATTATCTTTAAAAAAATTCGTACGAATTCCAACAGCAAATTACCAACCAAGATGGATACTATTACATGATAAGTTTTGATGCAGAGTCTCTTTTCACAAATGCCCCACTTAATGAAACAATCAATATTATTCTAGATAAGAATTTTATTAGCGAAGATACAGTTTTTCATGGTTGTAACAGATCAATCTTTAAACAACTACTTGAACTTGCAGTGCAAGATTCCATGTTCATTTTTAATAAGCAACTCTATTCGCAGGTCGATGGAGTTGCCATGGGGTCACCTTTGGGCCCCATTTTTGCTAACTTTTTTTATGTCTGATCTTGAAACGAAATTTTTAAACCAATGTAATCATAATTTTAAACCGTTTTTTTATTGCAGATATGTTGATGACACTTTTGTTTTGTTCCAGCACTCTTGGCAATGTTCTTTATTTTTAGAATATATTAATCAACTCCATCCAAACATTCAATTTACCATGGAGGTAGAGAGCGGAGGTAGCCTCCCATTTTTAGATATTAATATAACAAGACATGATTCCGAGTTCACTACTTCTGTTTATAGAAAGCAGACATATACGGCCTTAGCCAATAACTACTATAACTCTTGTCAATATTCTTTCAAACTTAATACCATCTACACCTTGGTCAATAGAGCTCTAAAATATTCTTCAACTTGGCAAATATTCCACAAAGAAATAGTCTTTTTATTAAACTTTTTCAAGATAAACTCCTATCCAAAAGATATAGTTTATAAGATCACCAATAAGTTATTAACACAATTTTTCAACCTCCAACTGTCAACTTTGATGTTCCCAAAAAATTATTCTATGCCTCAATCCCGTATATGTCTGACTCTAAATGTTCCTTAAATCTCACACGATTAATTGAACAGGAAATCCCCTGTCTTAATGTCAAACTTATTTCCAACAACCCATGTATAATAGGATCATTTTTTAATTTCAAAGATCGCCTTCAGTCCTTCATGCAGTCCAATGTGGTTTATAAATTCACATGCCCTGGATGTCCGGGCTCTTACATTGGATCAATGCGGAGGTTACTGCGGGTCAGATATTGCAGCCATTTGGGTTTTAGCTTCCGCACTGGTCAAAGAATCAAGCAGCCAGAATTTTCTAATATCGGAAATCATGCTGCATTATGTAAAACAGAAGTCCTGAAACAACACTTCTCAATAATTTATTATGTAAGGGACCCAGGCCACTTAACAACTTTAGAATCATTATATATTAAAAGACTGGTTCCCTCTCTCAATAGTAATACTTCCTCAGCAACTTTGTATCTGGCATAGTTGTCGTCTGGCCTTGGACGCCATTGTATGGTTTTCCCTTTTCTCTCCTGCTTATGGACGGTTGGTGTTTTGGTAGTCTCTTTTTGTTTTCTGTTTTATTTGCTTTTTATGCTTTTACTTTTTATTGTTTTAACTTGTAAATTTCAATTGCATTGTGAATTCCTTTTATGCTAATAATGTATTTTATTGTGTCTTTTGCTTTTTACAGACTGATGATGTACTGAGTCTTTAGTGCGAAACGTCTTTTTTTTTTTTCTTAATAAACTTGCCCTTTTAACGTGTATCATGGACACTCCTGAAGTGTATGTATATATAAATATATATATATATATATATCATAATATATATATATATATATATATAGATATATATATATATATATAATATATATATATATGTATATATATATATAAATATATATATATATAATATATATATATATATATATATATATTATATATATATATATATATATATATATATATATATATAATATATATATATATATACATAACATATATGTGTGTGTGTGTGTGTGTGCGTGTTTGTGTCTTGCTGACAATCGCCTGTAGATTTACAGGCATGTTTATACGAAGAAAACCTTAATGTTGTCGGAAAATGTGTAGCAGATTAATGCCGACTGTACTGGAGAATCTCAGCGAAGACTAAAATTTCTACACCAAATACTTCACTAAATCATGTGGGGGTAAACAATGTTGGAGTTGCTCGTGACCTATAACGAAAATTCATAATACCGACGGGAACTGTGCTGACTTTGTCTGAAAAGTTTATGATGAAGTAAACACTGAGCTGTATTTGCTTACCAGCGATAAGGGGAACAAAACATTTATAGTATCAAGTATCACTAAATATTGAACATCACTGACACAAATAACTCTTGTACATATATATTCCGAGTAAATCGCAAATGACTCCTTTACTAAATTTTACTTGTCGAAAACGATGGAAAGGAAACGTAAAACGTTGAAGAAGCTGGGTTGTTTGAATAACATGTATCTATTATGGAGGTTGAACAGAATATAGAATAGAACATAGAATCTAGACCAACGGCCAAGAGCTGGGGCCTATGAAGTCAGTCAAGGCTGAAGCGGAAAATATCCGAAAGGTGTGTCAGGAGGTAAACTTGGCACTTGCACTATGAAACATTTGGTAGGCCCTGTTCACAAGAGGCGGAAACCGTGGCAGCAACCGCTCTGGTGGGAAAAGTAACCCGCGCCGTTCATTCAGTATTAACATGGAAGTGGAGGAAATGATACGGGCACGATATGCTCCAAAGAATGTATTCATGAATGAGAGAATATGAGACCAGATTCTTCATTTATGACCATAAAGTAATTTAACGATTTACTTACACCGAATAAGGATGATATTTCTCTCAAATAACATAACACAGTTTATACTCTGTATGTAATGGTGAGTACATGTATCTACATACACGCATAATATATATATATATTTATATATATATATATATATATATATATATATATATATATATATATATATATATATATATATATATATATATATATAATATATATATATATTATGCGTGTATGTAGCTGCATGTATATATATATATATATATATATATATATATATATATATATATATATATATTACTATATATATATATATATATATATATATAGTATGTATGTATGTTGATGTGTGTGTGTGTTGTCAAAGAGCAGGCGCGGGATATAACATTATATTTTGGAAAATTTGGAGGAGGAAGCTCTACAATAAATTCTTTGGAAATGACAACTGACTAAGGGGGATTTACCTCACGTGAAAAGAAAATAAAACTATGGATCTTTAGTAAAAACTATCACAAATACTTTCAAAAGGATTGAAAATATACATATTATGTACACTTGAAATATAATTCTCTAAGGTAATCGGAAGAATAACAAAATTACAGGAGCTCTCACTGGCTCCGTGGCAGTGTACCACTACTGAAAGTTATGTACAATATCAAGAACAAACGTGTCACTGGGTTGCAGGCAAAACACTAAATCTAGTGAGTAAATATGATGCAGAAATCAACAACAGAACTTTTAAAGGTGGTGCACTGCAAGCAAGGACTGCTCCCACTAGGATCTCGGGAATCTTGTGTTGAAGAATGGCACTCTTGAGTTACAGAGGAGGCCACACAACGGGGAAGTCTACACGAATTTTCAAAGCAGGTAACATTGTAACACGCAGGAAAATAGGGGGGACACTTATGTAACTTATCAATGCTTAAATGGAAAACGCAAGATACGACAATCATAAAATTATTGAACGAATACTAAATTACTCGATTACTGTAAGTATGACCAACAAAAGTTCTTAAGAACACTCACAAAAAACTATAAGATGTCACAAATGCACAGTAAAAAATCACTGGGATCTCTGAAGGAGACAGGATAATAGGATCACTGGAAAAGGAACGGGTGGAGCAAGGAATGAGTGCAAGGATTAGTAGGTAAGGACCGGCAACCAATTTCCAATTTATATTACCTGAGTCCGTGGACGAGACTTGAGTAGAGTTGAGCCAGAACGCTAGAGGAAGGGTTTCGTCGCTTGCTGCTCTTCACCGAGGAATGAAATAAGGGATTGCTCTGGATTTCACCTCGGTTAGCGCTCAGGATCTTCACCAAGACAGCAGTAGGGCATAGTGCCGGGCAAGTAGACTATGGCGGATTGCGATTTGAGAGGACACGCCGGCCCGTATATATACCCAGTTCGGGCATCGCCAGAAGTCGTGTTTTTGACATCTGTCAAAATAGGCGTGACATCTCTCATTCCTTTAGTCTCGCCGCTAATCATGATGGGTGCCTGAAAAGGTCATTGGAAAGCCGGCAGCAAAGGGTATAGAGGAGGCAGTACAAAGAGATGCCAATTAGGTTCAAGCGGATGTACGCTCGTGGACAGAGATGCAGGTGCAGGGCACCATGAAAACAAACAATTAACATACTGTTAATTTCAAAACGCTAACTACTTAATATTGGATTTTAACCATTGATTAGTTACATTTTTGACAAGTATTTCTTTGAAAAAAATTTATATATATGTGTGAATGTCTTTGTAAACGGTCTATCTAATAAACGTACATCAAAATTAAGTTTACTGCATCAGTTACCTGAGGAACAGAGGAAGTTAATAAGGAAGATAGAGAAGATTAGTAAGATACTAATAAACTGCAACTTTGCTGTCATATTTAATGACATTCCCATTAAGGAAAACTTACTGCCAACATTCACTAACATAAGGACCCACGACGCGGCAGTCAGGCGGAGTACGCTCACATCGCCTTCAGGAAGGACTTGTTGCGTAAAGGAAAGGAAAAAAAACGGAAGGAGGTAAATGAGGATACGAGGTATTCTCAACGACTCAAAAGCGACCTGGGCTTCTTGCCAGAATGTCGGAAGAGAAATACATATGGTCATCGATGGAATTCTGAAGAAACTAGCAAATCTTAACAATCCACCTTTACTTATTCCACAGCCTGTGAATGGGTGTGTCAACTTGAGTGGCATCGAACTATCGCCAAATCAAAAACGCCTGTTAAACCTCGGTTTAAATTGCCAACTACTAAAGTGAACCCTCATTTTAAAAGAATGAAGATAGAAAAACTCATAGAGGATATACAGGACCTAGAAAAAGACCGATAACTTAATATCTCTCCCAACTTAATTCCAGAGCCTATTTGTGAAAATGGGTGAGATCGTGGGTGTGCAAAAAGTAGAATACTCAGTAAAGAACTGTTAATTGCTCCTCAAGAACTAAGGGAGAATACGGATATTGTTATTCGAAAAAGGGATAAAACAGCCGGATATATGATAATGGATGACCCTTTTTACTTGCAGAAAATAGATGAAATACTGACATATTCTAACAAATTTCATAAGATCTCAAGAGACACCACAAATCCAATAAAATTTAAGTTACCCAAGTGATAGATACCATCAACGCCAAGATGGGTGGAGTTCATATCAAAAGATCATCGAAGAATACTCACCTGGATAAATGTATGGTAATATCAAAACCCATCAAAATGGCAATCCTTTGCGATCGATTTATTGGCCAAATCCCAACTCCTACGTATACTTTGGCCAAAAAACCAAACAAACTCTTGACGCCTTATGTCCCCACAGAGTTTAGCCCCAGTTCTTCGAAGGAACTTATTGATATTTTGCAGCATAAATCAAGCCAAGAATTATTGCCTCATTAGACGATGAGTCACTGTTCTCAAACGTGCGCGTAGAGGAAATTTACCATGGTGAAAAAAACACATTTAGACGTACCTGAAAATCTTTTAAGGCTACTGCTGAGGCTTAGCACTAAAGAAACTATGTTTAGAGCACCTGATGTCAGACTTTATCAACAAACCAACAGGGTTGCAATGAGATCACCTTTAGGTGTTCTCTTCGCGGATTTTAACATGAGAAAGAATGAGCAACGGGTTCTTAAAAACAGTGACTCGACCGCACATGTACAGATGCTACATATACGGCATTATCGTTGACGTGAGGAACAAGCAACAACTCTCGGACCTTCAAATTGCCTTCCAACAAAATTCCTGCCTTCGATTTACAACAGAGGTTAAATTACAACGGCTCCCTGCCATTCCTGGATATGATGGTTACAGCTGCCTCAAATGAATTTCGGACGACCGTCTACACAAAGAAAACTAATACGGGAATGTGTCTTACTGCAAATAGTGACGCTCCAGCAAAAATTGCAGAAAAGTGTAATCAATGCTTAAATCCATCGAGAATTTACTCATTGTAGTTCGTGGACTTCATTACAAACCAAACTGGAAAGATGCACTCAGGTTCTTGTGAACAACGGGTTTGAGTAATGTAATTGATAGCTTTTTGCACCTGAAAGAAAACGAGGAGAGAGAGAATGTTCGTAAATTATATTAGTGGAACTATATGAGCATTACTTACAAGACAGACGAGAAAGTACTTCGAGAAATTGTAGGACGAGGAGTAATACTGATAGCGGAATAAACTAAAAATACTATAAGAACTTTAAACTGCCAGCGTAGTCATAAAGAATAGTTCTCATAACAAGAAGAGCTTTCTTGATAGGTGCAACGTAGTAATTAAGTATACATTTCAAATTGCGAACTGCAAGTCGCGAAACATTATTTATAATGGAAATACTACTATCAAGGAGACTTATAATATGCATCTGCCAAATGGTAGTGTTAAAAACCCCACGAGAGACGTACACGATTCTGCTCTAATCAGGGAAATACTCATGGCCCACACCGAAATTATTGAAAATGTTTCCGATGCTAAAAGGCCAAAATACCTTGAGGCAATGTACATAAATATTCATAAGCCTCCACTAAACGTGCAAGGAGTCACTGCAATAATTCTACCTTCTGATCGTGAAGGGAGAAGAAAAACAGCCAACTAAAATGTGTCATCGATGTTAGAATTATGAAAATATTTTAGTTATTTTTATTCTTGCTGTGCTTTATCTTGTTCTATCCTGAACTGATAAGGTTGTGTATATATATATACATACATACATACATACATACATATATATATATATATATATATATATATATATATATATATATATATATATATATATATATATATATATATGTGTGTGTGTGTGTGTGTGTGTCTGTGTGTATCTATATATATATATATATATATATATATATATATATATATATTATATATATATATATATATATATATGTGTGTGTGTGTGTGTGTGTGTGTGTGTGTGTAAATACAAATACATATATATATGATTATCTATATATATATATATATATATACTATATATATATATATATATATACATATATATATTATACATACGTATATATATATATATATATGATAATTATCACATCGAACCGTGATCCATTATATATCAATTCAAGCTACAAATGTCCTTTAATATCTAAATTCACTTTACCTCCAAATGATATATTTTCATATATGTACCGAAGGGGAATTTTTTAATTGATAATAATTTCGTCCCCCCATGGGATCGAACCACCGTCCAAGTGGACGGGGACGAAATCAGGACAGTCAGTGACGCTATCCAATGAGCCATTGGATAGCGTCACTGACTGTCCTGATTTCGTCCCGTCCACTTGGACGGTGGTTCGATCCCATGGGGGGACGAAATTATTATCAATTAAAAAATTCCCCTTCGGTACATATATGAAAATATATCATTTGGGAGGTAAAGTGAATTTAGATATTAAAGGACATTTGTAGCTTGAATTGATATATATATATATATATATATATATAATATATTATATATATATATATATATATATGTGTGTGTGTGTGTGTGTGTGTGCGTGTGTGTGTGTACATTCTTTACCTGTGTAAAACCTATATTTATTTATTTTACATTTACTATTTGTATGACTCTTTTACGGTTCTTTGTTGACATTCTATTTTAACTATTTAATTTTCGTCTGGTTTTTTCTGAGTATGTAAATACCAAAATAGCAATTATTGGTCATTCTTAACAGGCCAGTTGAAAACAAGTTTACTAACAAATCTACATGTTTTAACTGTTAACTTCAAAAATGCTAACTACTGAATATTGGATTTTAACCATTAATTAGTTATATTTTTCACAATTATTCCACCTTGGCAGGATGTGTGAATTTGATAGTAAACTCTCATTTGTAGCCGAAAATGTCTGTAGAAGAGACAAAATACCCTAACCAATAAATGTCCATTAAAGTGAACTTTGGTGCTTTACTTCATCAGTTACATGAGGAACTGAGGAAGTATATATATATATATATATATATATATATATATAATATATATTATATAATATAATACTATATATATATAGTATCTAATTATATATATATATACATATATATATATATTATTATATATATAAAAAAAGGAGGGCTATAATATATTATATTATATATATAAATATATAGTATATATATATATATTTATATATATATATATATATATATATATGTATACAATATATATATTATAATATATATATATATATATATATATATATATATATATATAATATATATATGTGTGTGTGTGTGTGTGTGTGTGTGTGTGTGTGTGTGTGTGTGTGTGTGGGTGTGTGTGCGTGTGAATTTTTATCACATCACCGTGATTCATATACAGGCATTAAACTACAAATGTCCTTTAATATCCAATTTGCTCTACCTAGGAATTGATATATTCTCATACGTTAACTGAAGGGAAATATTTTTGTTGATAATAATTTCGTCGTCTCGTGGGTTCGAACCAGCACCCAGCGGACTGAGGAGAAATCGGGACTTTTTTAATGCTGTTAATCTGTTATTGAGACAATGTTCTATCTGGACTTTTCTCACCTCTCACTCCTGCATAACCCGTAGGGGTCTGGTAAAGTCAGTACCCCTCATGCGGTGGACTGTAGGCATTACTCTAGGTTCTTTGCAAACTGCAGCCAACGATAGACCTTCCGTTACTGGCAAGATCGATGTGCCACATACTACAGGCTAGGGCTAAGTACGATGACAAGTGTGATTTGATAGGCCTGGCTGGGCCTTACATATACCTGAGTTTAGTCACTGGAACCATCCTGTCCAAACTGGATATGATTGTCCTCAAAACCCGCTCAAGTTCCTTGATGGGGCAATTCATCTCGGTTTTTCATCTCCGGAAAACGTAAAAGAACACTTTAACGAGAGCAGAAAAGGTGTGAACCTAGGGAGACCTCCCGTAAGATGTGTGAATTTTTGTTACATGGCAGGAAGTTCTCAGTTTAATAGCTTTTTGCTAAATTATGTTGGGGACCATACTGCAATGGAAAAGGGGCGCAACTTCCTGAAGTGTGGTTGGGCTGTCTCAGGTCAGTAACTAACCATGATGGGGAGATGACCCTCTTAAATCATCGTACAAGGGGAGAAGTCAATTAGGATGTTTTCCATCTTCGTTTGGTGTAGAAATTCTAAAGTCAAAATACTCTCAAGGGATTCTCAATCCATTTATAATGCAGAATGTACATTCTTAACTGGGTCGTAACTTAAAAGTTCGTTACTCAACTCCACCGTTCCGGATAATCCTTTTAACTGTGTCATGGGATTAAAGCTCTTGCTTGACTCCAATTTCTAGGGTGATCTAAATCTCTTATATGTATGAATAAAGCATTCAATATTTACCCAGTTCTCACAGAGTATCGGTGCTGTTTGATTAGTTGTGAAAGGGATTTTCCGGTTTGTCCGTAATATATTTTATCACAATTTTTTCATGGAATTTCATATATGTAGCCAGGGACATCTTTAGGAGAGTTTTTTATTACTAAACTCTCAATATTAATAAAACCGAAAACAACATTTATGTTAAAAAGCTTGAAAACTCTAGGAACTTTTAAAAACCTTTCATCATACGGTAATTTTAGAATGTTATGCTACTAAATTCAAGTTTGTCATTAGTTAAATAAGATGTTTGCACTAGCTCTTTTCTATGCCTTCATAATGAAAAAAGTTGTAGATAAATATAAGTAACAAAATTAATATATTCAGTTGTATACATGTTTTTAGACTTTGTATGGTTACGTTTTAGTTTCTCTTATGGTTAAATCTAGGTTTAAGTTTGTGACCGTATGATATCCGATAATCGTGGATTATATCTTTGATTTTTAACCTTTTGACAATTAACCATCTAGCATTCTTGATCCTTTTGTTTACCTGTAACTTTCTTTCCAACTGTATGTCATTTGTTCCTTGACAATGTCTTACTAAAAACGAAAGCGCTTGGATTTCTGCCTATCACTTTCCTGTGGCATTTGCTAAACTAATGAAGTCACATGCATCTACTGTGATTTTTAAGCACGCACGCAGACAGACACACACGTATATATATATATATATATATATATATATATATATATATATATATATATATATATATATATATATATATACTACACACACACACACACACACACATATCTATAATATGTATATATATAATATATATATATATATATATATATATAATATATATATATATATATATATATAGATATGTGTGTGTGCGTGTGTGTGTGTTGTGTGTTTTTGCCGAAGAATAGAAAAGAAAAGAGGATCCAAAGTAGATACTCATAATATATCTATGGTATATATATGTATATATATATATATATATATATATATATATATATATATATATATATATATATATATATATATATATATAGGAAACTGACCTTGTCCCGCTCCATTGTCATCAAATTCTCGTGTCCCTACTCCGCCTCCTTACACCTACTTGACTCTCCCCTCACTGGACCCACATGTTTGTTCTATGGTTCGCACTTTTTCTGCCGTTATTCAAATGTTCTTTCAGGTTTCCTATCGAAGATTAGTGCTGGAGATGAAAGACCGAGATGAATCGATCCACTCAAGGCACTCAATCATGTTTTGAAAATAATAAAATCCAGTTTGGAAAGGAGGGTTACAGTTACCAAACTTTGGTATTTATACGGCCCACCTAGGCCTATCAAATCACACTTGTCTACACCCGTTGCCCTAGCCTGTAGTACGCGGTACAACGATCCAGTAACAGAAGGCCTATCGCTCCATTGCAGTATACATACAGGGAGGTAGGCCTGATCACCCAGCCAGTCGCTCTCCTCAACCACCGTCTTGAAGTTGACAATGGCTATTACTTTCAAGTAACCATAACTCTGCATTGAGGCTCTGCCTGCGAGCCCTCCAGACAGTCGCCCACCTACTTGGTTTTTGATTGTCTTATAGTGAAACTCTGCAAGTGACCCATATCCTTTGGACGACACCTTGGTACAACTCAACGCCTGTCACGCCATGGATCTAAGATTCGCGTAGACTGCCCACTGTGTGCCTGTCCCTAAAGATCAACAATACACTCACCTCATTTTTTTTTTTTTTTTGCCAATATCGGGGTACCATACCGCTGATTGCCAGAGACGCTCATACTCGCTTACAGTGCTCCACTTGAATAGTGTTACTGTATATTGCTAATCCAAAGTTCATGATCCATATCTCTTGCACCTATGTGATTCTGTAGTTTAGTGTATTTTGATAGCAAATTAGTGGCACCCTTTTCTTTCTATTGTGAATAGTAGATATAATGTCACAAGTGCCATTTGGCCCGACAGAACTCCTGTAAAATGTAAATCTTCTGATTGCCCTATCAGAAATTTTATTAATTTATAAAGAGAATACATATTACATTCATTCCTTATCTGGGAAAGTAATTCTGGGTGTTCTATTGGTGTTCCATTTTCATCTTTCTGTTCATAATCTGTATGTCATTGGTCAAGAAAGCATAGACTTGTGCAAAAAGAATGATTTTGGAACTTCAAATTGTGAATTTGGTAATTTTGCAACTATGACTATATATATATATATATATATATATATATATATATATATATATATATATAATATATATATATATATATATATATATATATATATATATATATATATCTAATACAAGGAGCCCATAAAAACACCAAAATATAGAGAGAGAAGTACTATATTTCAGAGACTGCTGTCTCTCTCTTCAGGTATATGAATGAGAAAGGTTTACAGAAAAGGTGGTATTTATACCAAGAGATCCATCCATAGGTAAGCCAATTTAGGTCACCCCCGCTGATAATCTTCCTTTAATCTTCGTAAGCGTTGGTTTAATGAAAACTTCGTCGATCACATCTGAAATCCTTTTGAGATGTTCATTACCTGCCTCTCTTCAACTAACTTTATTATTTTGTCAAGCGCCAATGGGACAAACCAATTTAGTAATTTTTTATATTGCTGTTAATCTGTAAATTGATGCCTCGTCCTGTCTGGACTTTTCTCACACCTCTCCCCTGCATAACCCGAAGGGGTCTAGTGCAGTTAGTGCACCTCATGCAGTGCACTATAGGCATTATTCAATGTTTTTTGCAGCGTCCTTTCATTCCTTTCACTCTATCTCTGTTCAAATTCTCTTTCTTACATCTGACTCTCCAACCTCTCCAAAGGTCTTGTTCACACACGACGGTTGCATCTGTGCAGTTCCGTCACTGCGGATGCAATGTCAGTGACAGAGCGCGGGGCTGTATACACAAAACCACATGGATTTGTTAACCGTTGTAGCATCTGCGCTGTCTGAATTTCCCTTGCGACCGCACGGCATCCACGCGATTCGAAATACACATGTTATTGGTACCTTTTCATGTGGACGCATGGATCTGCCTGCGTCACATGTCACAATGGAGACTAGTCACTTTGACATCGACATTTTCATTGAAAAAGTTGCAAAACTTTCAGTCACGTAGATCAGATGATTATGACAAAATAGGAAAAACAGAGTGGCGGGAGGAGCTACTTAAAATCATCTGCAATTCTGATAAAAACTAAGGAAAACAATCGTAGTTATCTATACTTTTTAATGAATTTCAAGGTTTCTACCCTTCACACTATATCCTGCAGTTGAACTCTACCATCATGGATGATATATACTGCAAACTGATCTCTTGCAAAGGTAGCTACGTGCTTCCTCTCGCATTTCCTCCCGACAGGTTTATCGGTGGTGTTGAAACAGCATATCTTCGTCCCTATAAGCATCTCGTGCCCTTACAAGATTGAGCAAAATGCAATATGCTTGTATTATATTCTCAACAAAAAGCATTTTAACATTGATAGGTTTGTGGAATATAAGCCATATACATATATATATATATATATATATATATATATATATATATATATATATATATATATATATATATATATATATAATATATATATATATATATATATATATATATATATATATATATATATATATATATATATATATATATATATATATATATATATTGCGAATTGTCAGTCCACAATATTTGGATCAAGAAATTGAATACATAAGAAAAATAGGGAAAGATTTATGCTATCCTTCACATATATTAGACATTTGTTATAATAAAGCCCACAAAAAGTTTTATACTGTAAATAACACACAGAAAGAAAATTCTAAGAACATTCTCAGTTTGCCTTGTTTTAACGGATTTGAAACCATTAAACCATTGTTAAAAGCTTTTAATGTCAACCTTGTTTTTTCCTATAATAACACACTAAAAAGAATGTTTATAAAAATGGCCCCAGAGAAAGCAACAACATAATATATAAAATTCCATGTATGGATTGTCCCTCATTCTATCTCAGACTGTCCAGCAAAGGCTTAGAAGTAAGGCTAAGCCAGCATAAATACTCTGTAAAAACTGGGCAAAAATCTAATGCATTATTCATTCATTTAAGTGAAAACAACCACCGAATAAATTGGATTGATAGTTCAGTAATTGCATGGTCAAGAGATGTCTTATCACGAAATCTTTTAGAA